>NW_016164285.1:29838-32320 GCF_001687245.7 Rhagoletis zephyria | reverse complement strand
GAACAAAATTAATATACCCTTGTGCACAAGTGTGCTCGGGTATAATAAATAAATAAAAAAAAAAAAAAAAAAATAAAAAAATAAGAAAAATATGTAGTAAAAATCAGTGGCACTTAAATATGGGCATTATCGTCTTAAACGTGACTGGGCCCAAGCTAAACCTGTCAAAATTTTTTACATTTCGTTTCATTTAGGGTATTCTCTTCAATGCGAAAAGTAGACAACTTGAAAACATCCAAAGTTTTGGAGACTGTTTTTGTGAATGCACCTTTTTCAATGCTTTAAGAGTTTTTAACAAAAATTTTAATAACTAACTACGGGTATGGGTACGAATTTCTGTAGTACGTAAGCATACGAATTGAGCGGCCAAATCGGCAGCGATTTCATCCGTCCATAAATTAGTCTTCTAGCTGGGTCACTATTGAAATATCGCGTTGGGCACTGGAAAATACCAGCACATACTCGGATTCCCTACTGAATCCTAAAAGGGCTTTGGTAGTCCATTTTCCTTAGAGGTTTGACTAAACGAGCTTTTAAGTAAGTTAATCTTTGTCTAGCCAGGGCTGGACAGTCGCAAAGAATGTGTTCGGAAATTTCCTCGTCTGCATTCCGACTCTCCGATAACACCGATTCGGTAAATATAATTTTTTTTTCCAAAGGTCCTATTTCGAACTTCGAAGGCCCATATCTCGATTTCGGAAGCTAACTTCGAAAAACGGAGAAATTACTTTTTTACCTATGACTCAATCTCTCAAAAAAAAAATTGGTTTGGTCCAATACCCAGAAAAAAAAGTTGATTTTGCCGTACAGAGTTATTACCGATCTTTGAATATTTTCTATTGAGTTTGTACTTGTAATTTAGGTTTATGTATGCTTAGCGTTTACAGATTTTTTTTGTAGAAAGAACAAGACCCTCGAATACTATTGTTTAAATAAAATTTTATAAAAACATGACGATTTTGGTATAAAGACGAAGTCGCATTTTAAAAATAAATTACGAGGCCAACATTTTTCGAAGTCGGCCTTGGAGGTGTATACCCACATAAAACGGAGAGGAAAAAGTACTTCGGGATTTGTTTCAGACCCATGCAAAAGTGATCGTAATGGAGAATATTTTGAAAAACCATAAAGCCATTTCCGATTACAAATATTTGCCTACATGAAAACTTACGTACCAACACCGTACACAACAACTTTTATTTAGAGTGCATTATTATTCGTGTTGATACTAAACCGAAGTTTTTTTCGATGCCTTCAAATAAAAATATTTACACATAGCTATGAGCTTGGTTCTTGAAGAAAACTATGCCTACTCAAGTGGAGCGGAGTGTTTGTCTCCACAATCAAATAAAGGCTAATGTCTCCACAATGTGAACCACTTTCTTGGAAGCGTTCACTTTAACTAATTTAGTAGTATCACAAAGCCAATCAAGGTGCGCCTCTGGAAAAAAAATAAAACAAAAGACAACAGTAACATTGATTGTATGAAGTTTTGAATGCCCTTCCTCAGACTCCATCAAACGCCATTGACCATAGTCACGAACTATGCGACTGCTTTGTGGTTGGTTGCCACTGGTTTTTGACGGTAGTTTCTTCTTACTTTACAGCAATTTTTTGTTTTATGTTAGAAAGTTTCGCACCAACGTCCTACTCTGAATTATGTACATGTATATGTACATAGTTGGATATTATTTAGACCGTGCCAGACAGCGGCTGATCCAGAATTTTCTGATGGGGGGGAAAGTATGATTTTAACGAAAAAAAAAACTGAAGAATTGTTTGCTTTCTATGAAAACGTAATCGACTGCTCGAAACAAAACTTTCTTCTGGAGGTAAAAATGTGGAAAAAACGAGTTTCACACGAACATTTTCAAAATGCTCTCGAAGCATTACAAGTAGCTAATACAACGTCTTTCGGGAATGTTTTTAAAATCTTACGTATATTGGCACTTTTGCCCGTTTCAATAGCCAAACCTGAACGAAGCTTTTCATGCCTGAAAAGTAGGGCTGTGCGATTATTCGATTACTCGAGCAAGTTGGTTAATCAATTATTCGGTTAATCAATTACTCGAGTAATCAAGATTGTGATTACTCAAAACGATGATTAATCGAGTTACTTGAAATATGATTACTCAAAAAAATAATTTTGCTCGTTAAAAGAGTTTGCTTTGGAAAATGCTTATTTTCTTTTTTACATTCTGTATATGAAAAAAATTTTTTGTTTTAATTTTTGAAAACAGAAACGTTGTTTTTAAGATATCAAGGAACTTTAACTACTTTATACATATGTAAAGAGTTGAAATGTTGATTACTCATTTTACTCGAAATGTTGATTAATCATAAAGCAAATTACTCAAATATTTTTGTTTTTGGTTAATCAAAAATCTTGATTACTCGAGTAACTGAACTTTTGAGTAATCATAATTTCCAATTAATCGAATAATTGAGTTATTTACTTTATGATTAATTAAAATTTTGAGTA
>NW_016164285.1:10497-27518 GCF_001687245.7 Rhagoletis zephyria | reverse complement strand
AAAAAAAAACGCTTAAAATCGCCAAACTGGTAAAACTGAGACATTTATTATCTCCAGCCGACTGCCGAACAGTGTTACCGAAGGTGGGGCCAAAGATTCGTTTCCAATTGTTTAAAAAATTCTAGCCAAGCTCGATGATGAAATGACCGTTACCCCTTTTTCTTTGGTGTGTAAAAATTGCATAGCTGTACCGATTACCAGTAGCTCACTATAACAAAATACATACATGTGTTTTAATTTTTATTATCGGAGTATATCGAGTTTTGGTCCTATATCGAGTATTGGGTTGGTTGGACGTAAATGAGCGTTATGTTAATTTTCAAAACATTCATATTGGATATCGAAGACAATTTGCGAACGTTTTTTTAAACATTTTTCAATGTAATTGAATGAACTAAATTTTTGATATGATTAACAGTCAATTTCATGAAAGCAATTTAAGTAAAAAATGATTTGAATTTTTTTAATTGTATACATATGTAAATTAACAACAAGTAAGAAATAATTTTCCATTCAAATTGCTTGTGAAACCGTGTAAAAAAGTTCCTAATACGAAGTTTCCACGATTCGTAATTCGCGTTTTAAGTAATTCGTGAATTTTTTTTTCACGACACACATTAGTAATTCGTTTGGCCGCTCTAGTTCTTGTTCTTGTTCTTCGCTATTTATTATTATTTTTGTGTACTGGAAATTAATCGTAATCACCGCCGACGATTAACGATTAAAAAAAATTTAATCATTAATTATACAGATGATTACTATTAACTCATTTTAATCGTTACTCGCGATTAACATTTTAATCGTTAATTTTAATCGTTCATCAGATTAACATTTTGCCAACATTGGTCTTACTACGCTGCCACTAAACATGCCAAATCTGAAACAAATCAGAGCATAAATCCGATTTTAAAAAATATACTGGCGCCACCTAGCGAGACCATTTGCAATAACCAATATATATTATAAAAAGGAGCCAAATCGGCCTGTAAATAATTTTTAAAAGGCACTTGCTGAGATCATCTCAGATAATCCATTATTGCAAAAGTCAAAGTAGAGAAACGTCAGTCTTGTTCCTTATCGCGAAGAGTCGATGCTACATTTTCAGAAGACAAGTAGAGGCATGAATTGCTACTAGGTATGTACGTGGATGGAAAAAGCCCTTAATGGGCAGTTTACTCTGCAGGAGACGTCACTCTTGCAGCATTTCTCAATTTTATTTTCATTTATATTTACTTTATTTTTATAAGCTTTTACGCCATTTAAGTACGACTATTTGTTATTTTCTTGTTGAGTCTCTTCGCCTACTTAAATTACAGAGTCACTTTACGTGCTCGTCACTTACACCTAAATACGTTTAATGAGCAAAACAATGTGGCATCCAGCATGTTGAAGCATTTTTAAAGCAATACTCTTCACGCCATGACCGCGCCATTTATGTCAACTTTATACACATACATACATAGTACGTACAGCATACATATCGCTCATTTCCTGAAAGACTGGCATAACTTAAAAAACAAAAGAAATGGGATTTTTGGGGAGCGGCGTTTAAAGTGTTTAGTTTGCATTGAAAGCATTCCTTCTATCATGATTCATCATGCTTCATATGCATCTCCACGTTCTGCAGCCTAATTTGAGTTGTGCATCTTTTAGTGAATGAGCGATATAATACATAGATACATAGCAAACAATGAATTGGCAAAATGTTTTTTTTTATAGTACCGAATCACCCGAATGTGGGAAGAATCTCAAACAAGCAGGAGTAATGCAAAGCTTAAAGATGGGGAAATCATTGTGCTTTTGTTTTGTTGAAGTGTTTTATACTATTTGTTTTATTTTCCACTTTTTTGTTCAATGCACGCGCCGCTAGACCTCATCGCAGCGTATTCATGTCAACTTGGTGGCATCGGACGTGTGCCCAGCCAATACCGGTGCGACCGCATTCTTTAGCGGATTTCCGAGATTTGCACTTGAGGCTATGCAATGATTTCGCCGCCAAGCAAAAATTGCATATTCACTCGTTTAGTTACAATAAAAATGCACATACATACATACATATGTATGTATGTAGGTGAGAAAAAATTCCACACCACAAAAAATAAGAATAAACTGAAAATCTTGAAAAAAAGTGCATATTTAGATTAAGAAAAAAAAAGAAAATCAACTTGGTGCTGTGGCATTTTAGGGAAAGTGAAAATATGTAAGTGCCAATTCCTGCGGTGGAAAAAATCGTGAAAATACTGGTCTACAAAAACATAATGCATATGGATGTGTACATATACCTTTGTGTACATATGCACATATATATATAATTCGGGTGGTCCTTAAAAAATCAAATGAACTTTTTGTTAAGGTGTTTTTTAATGAAATGATTCTTGGTAACTTAAATTTAATGAAATTATAAAAAAATACAATGGCGAAAATGTAAATAGGGAAGAGACATTTTAGTATTCCTTGGGCATTCCCGTTTTGATTATTCAGTGTTATTTCTTTATGAAAGTGTAGCTCGTTATATAACAAAAACCTTTTAAATAAAACTTTGTACTAAAATTAGCGAAATTCGACAAAGTTTTATGAAAATTTTGAGCTTTTTAAATTTACTTTTTAGAACATTTCTGAGTACGTGATTTTGTAGCACATTCAATTCTATTGAAACGAAATGGAAATTTGGAATTTTTTTTTTTGTGGAGGGAGTTGGCCATACAAAAAAATTATCGAACATACTTTGTATGGAAGCAAATGCGCGAACAAAAAATTTGCCAAAAATCAACGGTGCTTCGCACTCGCATGTTGTTATACTAAAATTTGTTGGGCTACAAAATTATATGCTCAAAAAAATGCTAAACATTTGTTAAAAAGTTTAAAATTTTGATCAACATTTGTCAAAATTCGTCGAATTTTTGTAAATATTCTAAAAAGTTTGAATTTTTTTAAATATTTGTAACCTATATTTTCATAAAACGGTCATAAACATTTTTTAAACATAGAAAAGTAGCCAAAACTTGCTAAAACGTATCCGTATATTGTGTGTATATATTTTTGAGATCAAAATTCAAGTTTCTTTCTATTTGTTGTCTTAAATAAAACTGAATTAAAAGATGTTATGTCTTTTTATTCTAAAAACAAAATTGTATTTTCGGATTCGATTGTTTAGAAGTGTCCCGATTTTGATCCACCGAAACCTGGTCACCGTAGCTATAGTATATACCAGCTTGAGCTCCTCAGCACTCACTTTTCGTACGCATATTCCCATGAAGTGTGCAAAAAATTTATAAAGGTACGCGTAGTTTATGCGTATACATACTATATGCATGTAGATGTGTTTGCTTATTTGCGATTTTATTCATAGACTTTTGGTTTTTTTTTCTACTTAGTTGACTGCTTGTGAAAAATGAAATGAAAAATGCTAGGCACGTATCGTCCACCCCCTCACCGTTGTTTTACATAGCGCAAGTATGTGTACGCATGTTTGGCAAAAAGTGAAAAAATTCAACACAAACTAGTTTTGCAATGCAGTTCGCCGTTCTGCCTTGTATCCAGCTAGCACCCGCAACTATTGTAGCAGCACTTATGTATGTACATACATACGCATGCATGCGTGTATACACAAAGCTACACATTTGGTTATATCTTGCATACATATGTATATTGCAACCGATCCAATTCCAAATTCGCATATTCACTTTATTCGCAACAAAACAATTGGCAACACAAAGAAAAGGCAAACACTTGGTTTGGTGAATATGTATCAAGTATCTTACAGATAAATAACTATACTTGCTACATGGCGTGCATACATATGTATGTAGATACATATAATGGCGGCAGATATAATAGACTCGCCTTACTTTGAAGAGTTTTGGCTATATTTCTTTGGTTTATTTTATGGTTAATATTTTTTATAAAAGCCTGGCTAGTTATACAACAAACACCATATAAATCCACTTTGTATAAAAATTATAAAAATTCGACAAAAACCGTTGAAAATTGCGCTCGATCTAAAGCCCTACAGAACGGTCGTGCCCACTTCTAAACCACTACACCACAGCGGCCCTTAAGTAAGGTAGATAAATAAACGTGTAAAAATTTAACAAAAAAAAAAAATCACGCTAATTTTTTCTTATTGATATTTTATGTCCAAAGGAGTTAGTTACAAGCTGGTTGACAACTATTTTGCGGTGTTCGCCGTGGAAAGTAGTTACGGACAAAGAAATAAACGATTGAAAAGTTACTTCTAGCTGATTGCCCGTTAGCTTAAAACTAGCCACAAACTACGGTGTTCATATAAACTATGGGGTGCTTTATGTTTCATACAATGAGCTTCAGTGCTCATACAATTTGGTTTAATTTTGTGTGTGCTAGGACAAAGCGTTCTTCAAAACAGACCTTATAAGGTATCACAGGTATCATTTTCTCACCCGTTTTCTTTCTTGCCAAAAAAAAACTCTTTCAAGTCCTAATTTTTTTTTTATTCAATACCAACACATCTTAATTCAACATGGAATGACACTCGTTTATCTTACCTCCTTTTTTCATATTTTGAATGAGCTTATTCGCAAAGAAATTGAAAGGGTGAGAAAATGATACCTCATAAGTCTAAATGGTAAGGTTTTGGCTGAGTTATTTAAGTTTTTCTTAAAGCAGTCCTTGAAAAAAGTGCAAAAACAGCATCCAAAATCTCATTATTATAATTCCGTAGGATTTTTTTTTTTATATTTTTATGAAAACTTTTTAAGCTTAAACTACTCAGTCATCTGAGGTAATTCTTTCAAAAAATATTCAAAAAAAAAAACTGTTTATTAATAAAATAACTAAATTTTTGGAGGTATTTTCAGATCGTAAATCTTAATATTTTTGCGAGATATTTTGGTGGAATTCTTAAAATATAATACATAGATTTTATAATTCCAGTGGAAAAACAGTACCGCTTTGTTTTTGTTGTAGCACAATGCCACTAAGTACATTTTAAAATTTTTAGGCAATAGCCTCATGCGATTATCGATTATATTTTTTGTTGTTTGCGTGAAATATTTTATTTTTATCAATATTTTCTTTTAATCAAAATATTTTTAAATAAAAGTGAAAAAAAAATATTTTGCCATTTTGTCTTAACCAATGAAACCATAAATCGCACTCCCATAGTTTAATTAAGAGATCGCCCATCCCGACAGAGCAAAGTTTAGGGTAAACTTTTGTTTTTCGCAGTATCTACGGAAGTGCTGCCAAAGGACGTTGCCATATCGAACTTATGATGCCAATATCCCCGACAACAGGTAGATCTATGAATCTTTTTACCAATGAATTTTTGATATACCCACGACATACATAGATATAGCACGGTGGGCCTGAACCAGCCACAATGAAGGGCTCTTGCATATGGGTCTTTTGGCCTGATTTTGTTAGACGATGAAATTACAAACTGTTTGAATCCAAAATCGAAAAAATCGAACGGGCCCTATTCGAAAAAAACCCCATCTATCATCTTCCTTAATTACTATATTAATTTACATCATTATACAGGCCAACATAAATGGGGGAAAAATTGTTGCGGCAAATGTTAAAGTGCTTTTAGATAGACTTTTTAGTGCTGATCAAGAATCCGCAGGTAAAAAGTTTCCATCAGCTCCTGATTTTAAGAAAAATTAGGTCAAAGTGTCAAAAAATTGAGTTTTTTGCAAGATTTGAGAAGCTCTAGAAAAGAAAGAAAAGGTTATAGAACCTTACACTTAGGCATAAATTAAAGCTAGAGCTCTCGCTTACAATGCCTGAAAGGACCATCCCTGCACCGTGACCTGATGGTCACTTATAGTGATTTAAATAAGAGCGAAAACAGATTTTGGCGAAGTTTGAGTACCTAGCACAATTAAACAAAAGCAGATAGAACCCTCCAATTACAATTACTGCAACCAATTGCAATTTACTGAAAGATGAAAAATCGGTTTCGGCCGAACATATATTTCTTAACTTGTTCTCACGCAAGTTCTTACCATCAAAGCGTAGTGAGATGATTGTCTTCTACGATTATGTAGGTACTTCTAGAAAAGTGAACCGAATTTTAAGAAAATATCACATAGCAAACACTTCTAAGCGTTTAAAATAACAACCAATCAGATCTTTCAATTTCAAAGTTTACATTTCGCACTAAAACTTTCCGCGGCGCCACTAATATGCCGGGTACTTTAAACTATTAGCTACGATAGTTGAGCATGTCCCTTCAAAATTGTATCTCTCTTCTAATTTTTTGTTTTTGCTACACTAAATTAACTTAAGCGCCTTGAACTCGCATTAAGCCAAGTAATCGTTTAAATATTTAATTTAAGATGACGCTGCTACTTTCATTTAAAATTGCAACTAATAGGAAAAAATATCACAAAAACGCTCACCTTCAACCACTTTTGTCTTTAAAATAATCGGCTCAACAAGTCGTTGATGGACATTTGGACTGACGTCGGTATAATTACAACGTACATACATACATATGTGCACCTACAAAGCAACAACATACATACGTACATTAGGGTGGTCCAAAAATACATAAGGGGGGGGGAGTTATAAATGTTAAGCTCCACCCCTAGGATTTTTCTAAATGGATTGGGTATCAGTTAGGATTGCCAGACGTACCCCATTGCGGGACCTATGTACCTCATTTTGATCTTTTGTCTCCTCTTGCTACGGAAGGTTTGCGTAGGTCCCCAATTTCGGCCCGAAATCGTTCACTATCGTTTGTCTTGTCTGATTCAACTTTCACAGGCGATTATCAAATGATGAATCAAAGTTGAAAGAAGAGTATAGTTTTTATTTGATGATATTCTTATGCCATTTTTAAGTGTAAATATGTATACATTAGGGTGGTCCAAGAACAGTAAAGGCGGAATTGTAATGCTCTCACCTCCTAGGGTGGTTCTATATCGAAAAAAGTATACCCCTATTTTTTATTTTGAAATCAAAAAATATTTGGAGTTCGCTCCAAGCGCTCAAAGTTTCCCATGTATTTTTATATGGGGGTAAAACAACTTTTCGTGTAAATGGCATGGAATTCCTAAAAATCAATATTTTCGATCGGAAAAGTCTTTCAATAATAATACAATTATTTATTTAACCTTTTTTTAATGCTAACGATTTTTCATTGGTCCCCCCATTGAATTTTTCATGGTTTCTGTGGGTTGTTGGCGGACCTATAAATTATAGTTGTGATGAAAAAATGGTTAAATAAACAATTGAGTATTATTATTGGGAATCTGCTGCAGAGAAACAGAGTTATCCGATGGAAAAATATTGATTTTTAAGAATTCTATACCATTTCTACGAAAAGTTGTTTTTTCCCCATACAGAATACATGGAGAACTTTGGTCGCTTAAAATAAAATCACCATGCATGCCCTCAGTTTTGATCGCCAGTGTAACTTTGTTTTATTCAAATGGTATTTAATTTTTATTTTCGAACGGTTTTGTTGTTCCGTAAGCGAATAAATCAATTTTTTGTTGAATGCATTTATGTAGTTTTATTTGCCCCCCCCTAAAAATACCACTTTTCTTGCTCAGTTGTACCCCAAGTCCCCCAATTTGTTCTTATCTGTATCTCTTTCGGCATTTTAGGTCTGGCAACCCTAGTATCAGTATTCGAGGCATCCTGAAGGGGAAAAAGGGTTTTCCGATCGAAAATATTGATTTTCAAGAATTCTATACTATTCCATATATAAAATATATGGGCAAACTTCATGGGCCCTGAGGCAGTTCTAAAAATCTGTTTTTTTAAACAAAAAAATACGGGCACTCTTTTTTAAACTTTAAAAAATCCTAGGGGTGAGTGCTTAACGTTTTAAACTGTTTTTTTTTTACAACCCTAATGTACATGCATACACACATGCACACTCACAAATTTGTGCATGCATAAATCTTTTTACTTTAGGAGCTGTCTCCCGTCTATGGTACGTCTATTCGCTTATTGTCTTTGCAGTAGACGTGTCTTGCATGGCAATTTGTTTGTCGCCGATTTGCCTGCATTCGTCGAGGTTTATTGAACCCTCATTTTTCGCTGTGCATAGTTGATTCCCTTTTTAATGCGCGCACATTTAAATAGTTCAGCTGAGTTTGTAATTTGTTTATAGGGCGTCAATAAGCTTCTAGCACAACATTTGTTTACATTTGCTCGTCGGCAGGTGTTGGTCGGTCGACGCATTCGCAGCCAAAGTAAACAATAACCGAAGCGATTGAACACTTGTTTGCAATCGACCACCTATCCATTACGGATTGTATTCTTTGTAATTAAATTATGGAGCGTACACACCTACATACATATGTATGTACATATGTATGTATGTATGGATATGCATATTTCTGTGATCATAAGCAATAAAAGCCTAAGTCGGAAAACCCGACCTCGGCATTTTAAACATTAGGATTGTTTTATGAGAAAACCAAAATATTTCTTCTATCATTTTTTTTTAAAAGGCTTCTTATAGCAGCGTGAATAAGACAAAGAAATATAATTGTTAAAAAATAAAATTATTTTAAGGTAAAGGAATTTGTTTCGAAATACTTATGTGAAGCTTATGCTTGCAAAAGCATTATACTTAATACTTAACATTGATATACTTTTATCAAAAATCCGTGACTTAGCGAACTTATTCGTATGCGGACTGGTATATGTGCATACGGTGACCAGATTTCTGTGACCAAAGATCGGAATGTTTCTAAAGCAACAAATCCGAACATACAACTTAGTTTTTAGAATAAATATACATACCATCTTTTAGTATAGATTTATTTAAAATTAAACAAAGAGAAAAAAAACCTGAAAAATTATGGCGAAAATGTATACACACAAGATTTTCAGTGGCCAGAATGTAAATAGGGAAAAAACATTTTAGCAAGTTTTGACTACTTTTCTTTGTTTAAAAAATGTTTATTATTTTTTTTATGCAAAAATAGCTTACTATCTAAAAAAAAATGTAAATCAAAATTTTCAAATTTGTAGAACATTTACAAAAATACGACAAATTTCAACAAATGTTGAACAAAATTTTAAACTTTTTGATCGGATTTTTTAGTAGCCCATTAAGTTTTAGCACAACAGAGGACAAGTTTGAAGTAGCTTGGACCCAGCGTTCATTTTAGGTAATTTTTTGTTCGCGCATTTTCTTCCATACAAAGTATGTTAGACAATCGTTGTTTCGAATGTTTTCCACGATTTATCTTTTTTTCAGGATTTTCTTGAGGTTTTTTTTCGGTTACTTTAGGACCTTTCGGAGCATTAGTTTATAAATCATTGAGGGGGGAGTACCAGGCTGTTTGTATTAAAAAATGGTGGATACGCCCTTTGCCAATAGCCACTGAGAATCATTTGAGGCTTCATCAACTTATTATTTTAAAAAGACCTATTATGTGACATGTCCGGAGTACACTTGAGATACGGAGGTAACAACACTTTTGAAGGGCGACACAGGTGGCGCGTTTGATGAAGGAGAACCCGGACCAATGTGTAGGGACGAAGTATACGCCCCTTTACTCGACCAAGACGAGGTGAGAACAGCAGTAAAGCGGCTTATGAACAACAGGGCCCCCGTAGCCGACGGTATACCGGCTGTTGAATCCACGAGAAGGGAGATCCCGCAGAATAAGCCTGTCGACGATACTGTGTGAAAGACTGAAGCCGTTCACGAACCAGTTGATTGGACCTTATTAGTGTGACTTCAGACCCGGTAGGTCCACCATTGAAAAGCGGAGCCCGCTCTCGACGAAAAAAACTCACGCTCTACAAAGTTTTCATCATGCTCGTCCTTTTTTTATGGTGCAGAAACTTGGACGATGTCGAACAAAGATGAGAAGGCTTTGGGGGCTTTCGAGAGAACTATTCTAAGCAAGATCTACAGCGTTGTTTTGGTGGATGACCGGTATCGGAGAAGATAGAATGACGAAATGTATGAGCTTTTCTAACGACATGGACATAGTTAAGCACATAAAAATACAGCGATTGCGCTGGCTTGGACATGTTGTAGGCATGAATGACGACGCTCCTGCGAAAAGATCCTTCGACTCCGCACCCATGTGTAGCCAAAGAAAGCAAGGGCGCACACGAACGTAATGGAAGGACCAAGTGCAGAAGGACCTGTCTGCGCTCGGGATAACCAACTGGCGCAAATTCGCACATCAGAGAAGCAATTGGAGAAGCTTTTTGGCCCAAACCGACCAACGGTTGTAGTGCCAAATAAGAAGAAGAAGATGTGAGACTTCAGAAGTGCATATGCAAAAATTTACATCATACAATTTCTGCGCTGCCCATTTAATTTTAAGATTTCCACTTTTGTTTTCAAAGATCGAAAGAGAGCAACTTCTATAATAAATGTTAAACATACTTACATAATATATATAATCGTTACAGTATCTGCCATACAAATGTATATACCTACTATGAACGTACATATGTAATAACTATACATATGTACATACTTGACTGCAGTTCAACAATTTTCAATTGAAACACTATTTGTCCATGACTAACTAAAATTTTTACGCTCTAATTTCAGGGTAAACATCAAACTTAAGCGGAAAATGAATTTAGTTTGTCCGAAGCCAAAAAAAAACGATGATTTCAAAAATGTTTGCGCCAAGAGCATAAAATAAAACATGACCACGATGTATTAGTTACTCCTAAGTACATACATTCATACATATGTATGTATATATACAATTGCCGCAGTAACGGCAACGGTTGAATCAACACTAGTAACAAATTTAACAGCTGTCAAATTGAGTGCATTGCTAAGCTAGTAAAAATAAACAACAAAATATGTAGATATGTATGTTGCCAGAGCACACAATTCGCCCGACTGCTGAACACATCAAATAACAACAATAAAAGAGGCAACAAATTTGTTTAATAAAAAAAGTTAACGTCTAAACACAACAGACATTTTCAAAAAGTGCAACAAATAAAAGAAGTGGCACAACACAGCTGCGACACGAAGTGGCAGCCGCCTTTATTTCGTTCGCCTTTAAACTCTTGCGCCCGTTTTTTTGCTTTTGATATTAGTTACACAAAAATTTTGCAGCATTTCGCCACCACTGAAGACACTGGAGCCTTTGCAAGTGAGCGCAACACCTTGCAACAATAAGGGTGTTGCACGTTGCCGCTCAGCAAAACAACTCAGCAACTAATAACGAAGCACTGCAGACAATAAGCGCCAGACAGCAAATAGCTGACTGCTTGGCCTCTAGCGCCAATACAAATAATAACAACATGACAACAGCAACAACACAAGCTGATATCAATACAAACACCACAACCGCCAACGAAGTGGCTGGTCACGTTGCAAGCGCTGGTGGTGGTGGTGGCGGAGGTGGTGGCACCGTCATCGGCAGCGTCGTTGGTGCTGATGTTGACAATGGCTTGGGCTCGCCGCTGACAACGTCCATTAGAAACTCGAATGGTCTCACAAACCACACCAATAATTTCTATAGCAATTCATCGAATTCAAATTCAAATATTGGCAATAATGGCAGCACTACACCAACAACAACAAACAACAACAATCAGCGTGGTAAGTAGTTATTTAGTTGCACCATGTACTGCATATTTCTGTGTGTTTGCAAGTAAAGAAATTTTCGGTTTGCTTTCGGGCATTTTAAGTTAATAGCAGCAATTTCGTTGAAGACCCTTCGGTGAGAAAGGCTACCTGGGCTATTTTAGTTTAACCTGAAAAGTTTAAATTTTTTTTTTGTTTTGTTTTTGGTAGCAACGGAACTAAATTATGCGGAAAGTGCAATCAAAGTAACAAATAGTTTTGAAATAACTATATACTTATGTATGTATACACATGTAGCGTAGAATCCTTTGAAACATGGCTTATAGTTGGGCACGATTATTTTGAAAATGGTCGGCTTTCTCAAAAAGAGCATTACTTTCTTTCTTTTTTGTTATCGTTTGCCATCTTTAATTGATAATTTCAATAATCACCGCATTTACCGGCCATTCTAGCAACTGTTTTCGAAAAACAAAATTATTTCGTAAGACAATAGTCAACTCTTGCAATTATCTTGAAAGTTATTTTCTGTCTTTGGAAAGACTAATTGAAAGATCTGTTAACGAGGAGGTCTTAGCGTAATACTGTGCGTTGCCTTTAGCAATAAGTTTTCTAAAAATTAAATTAAATAAAAAATATTTGTTTTTTTCATTCTAAAACAATAAAAACTGAAAATTAAAGGAAAATTTAACTAAGAAACTTTGATAAATCGGAAAAGGCATTTTTTTTTTATTTTCTACAGCTTATTTTAAATTATATTTAAACTACTATTAAGACACTTCAAAGAAAAAAATCACATACTTGGAATATTCTACATACCTTCAGCTTTCAGCTCCATATGAAAAAAGTTTTGACAAGTAAATATAATTGATCAAAATCTTCTCAGCGATTCACTTAAATTAATGCATAGTTTTAAAAACAATTACCAATTGTTCACTTTCCACGGATGAAACGGAGCTTTAGCGTTGAAACCATATTTTTTTTTTGTATTCCCTGTTAGAGTGGCTGTTTATAAGTAATTAGAAAAGATATGGTGTCAAAACGATATATCAATATTTTTTTCGAATGACCTACTACGGCACCACTGTGCATGGGTAGGAAAAGGTTAATGACAATTGCTGAATATTCAATGAAGCTGGAACCTACAGTAAACATTTTGCAAATAAAGACAATATACCGTTGGTCAGCATACTTTGGAGGTGGTTAAGAATGATTGCAAGAATGCTGAAGGAGTCACTTCGGAGTTAATTAAAAAATCTCGTTTGATTACAGCCAATCTAGGAGTAGAAATTTCTCTACCACGTTTGTAAATAATCCAAAAGTTTGTTGAAAATCGGTATTAGCGTTATAAGGAGTAAATAAAAAATATATCAAAAAAATTAACAATTATATTTCGTTGCATACATACATGCATACATACTTTGTTAAAAATAAAACGCGTAATACCGTCAACAAGGAAAAATTAACAAAAATCTAAGGGACTTTTCTGCAACTTGAAACTTGTACCATCATTTATTTTATAGATTCTGAATAAAATTGTTCTTTTTTGAATTTTTATAAAAAGTTTGAAATGTGTATATATACTTATATGCATGGTGTCTGTTATAGAATGAACTGAACTTTTATACAAAACTATTGACAATATTTAGACGCTTACACTTTTGCCAAGTGTTGGCCGAGCTTCTAATCCAATTTGTGGTGTGCATCTTATGAAGGGACCTTCAGTTTGCCGACCGACGCCTCCAAATAAAGCAAAAATCGCCAAAATTGGTCAAACTATCTTGACTAATTTTTTTCACGTGGCTGTAGATATATGTATATATTTGTGTTTCGACCACGATCTGCCATACGCAGAACACCCTTTGTCATTAAAAATACCTGCCACTAAAATGTAAGCTATAATTCATTTGTTAATGAACCTTTCCCTTCGGAATATAGCATTAACTCATAGCTTTTTTGAGCTTTACCCTCTTTACTCATTTTGTAATTGCAATTTTTCATGCAATGGGCCAATAAATTTTCCCTACGTACGAGTACACACCTTTAATACCATTTGATACCGTGATACCAATGTAGAGGCAAATCGACATTCAAAATTCGGATGCATTAGAAAAAAGAAAATGCAATGGCCACGACTTCTGCTAGATAAGTGCCTGATTTTTAATTACCTATAACAAAACCAACTTAAAATGGGTTGTAAAGTCACACGGCAGACTTCATCGGGAGTTTGTTTTATTTATTTTATTTAAACAAGCTTCTATTTAAAAATTGCTTTGAAAACACTTTTTTCTGCACTTCAAAGATGCATTTTCCCATTCAGGACAAATAAAATGAAGTCCGGAATTTTATTATATTATCATTTTCATATACAGCGGAACGTGTAATGTAAAATGCAGAGGAAACCAGTTCACAATTTTTGCGGCCTTCGCCCTCAAAAAGTTGCAAATAAGTAATAAAAATTTACAACTACATAGTAGACTGCAGGGTAGTTAAAAGTTAGATACAAACTAGCTTAATTTCCTGCAAGGTATATACGTACATATGTGCGTTTGCCTATCTACATATGTACCATATGTATGCCTGTGCATAGGTAATTGCATATCTAACCAAATACGGCATTCACAGCTCGCAATCAAATGCCACTTGTAATAGCAATAAATATGCAAATATGCCATTCTCCACCGATGTGCATATGTATGTATGTACATATATATGTACATATGTAAATTAGTAAATTATGGGTGGCATGCTCTTAAATACGAGTACACATAGTGGTGTGTGCGTGCAGTTTTATAGGTCCGTTGCACACGGCCATGGTCAGCCGATTTTAAAATGTAGCTTAACCGGCAATGGAAAATGGAATGACAAGAAGGTAAGCGGCTAGGTGTGCGTGGATTGTAGCCACTTTGTGTAACACCGTTGCAACAAAGTAGCTATGGGCATGCAACACTACACACAACAGCAAAACACAACAACAATATACGTACATACATACGTAAGTAATAACAGCAGGAACAGCTACATAAGTGTTACTACTCCTACAAAAGAGCAACCTATTAAATACAGCTCGCAACTTCAAAACCCCACTCGACGCCTGTTCACGTCCTATTAATGCAAGAATAAGCTAAGATATTTGTTTCCCCCAGATAAATACTAGTACTTCTTACGACTTGTATGCAAGCGAATACTTGCAACAAAATGTTGCACACTTGCTGTGGCGTCGTCACCAGGCAGTGATGCATATCTGCGGCCATATGCTCGCCAGCAAGTGAATGGGTGCGCTGTCAGCTATGGTGCGAGGCCTTGCCTGCTTTCGACATGCTGTATGGATGAGTGAATGCGAATATTCGTATTAGTAAGTAATTTTTAAGCAAAAAATCAAAACCGACTCCAAATTCTGATATAAAATTTTAGGAGTAACGTTAATTTTTTCATGATCCCATAAGCGGATCTAAACCAGCTTAGTATGGGACCACGTCTGAGACGCCACCTTTCCGATGCAAAAAGAATTATCGGTTGACGTGGTCCAAAGTTATGCGGTAATAGACAAAAAAAAAAAAAAATATATATTCCGACGAACTGATAACCTCCTCCTTCTTTGGAAGTCGGTTAAAAAGTGTCGTTGAGTTAGGATATCCTCAGCACCACCACCAACATTGCTGACGGCGGGCGATAGTGCTTGCCATAAAGTTGACTTTGATGGTTGTAGTGGCGAAAGAAGATGACTGAGTTCGTGCTGATGTTGCTGTTGATGAAGATGGTGTAGTTGCCGCTGTTATACCCATCACTTTTGCCGCGTGCAACTGGCTTGAGTGCCACTCACTTTTCTGCGTTTGCACTGCTTGAAATAATATATATGTTTTGCTTTTTTTTCTAAAAGTATTTTTTTCTTTTTATTATTTACTCACATAAATGTTTCCATGTGTGTGCTATTGTATATTTTTCTATTGCCATTGCTTTCCACAATGACATACAATCGCCGCTTGGTAATCTTCGCGTGCTTGTGCACGCCTAAATAGCGTCAAGTTAACAACAATTAACTTGCGCCTTTTTTCTCATTTATCAATTCCGATTTCAGTTTCACTTCTTGTACCTACATAGATATGTACGTATGTATGTATTACTGCAGCGGCAATAGAAAAAAAGTAACAGAATATTAAAAAAGATAATAATTTGCCGTAAATCATTAATCAAGTGCTTGTTGTGCGAAATACTGGATGGGCTGTCAATTCAAAGCAAAAGTCGTTGTCACTAAGCATTGAAAGAAATTTAAATATATCTAGTACGTATATTACCGTGGAATTTAGTTTAACTATTTTGCTTTATTTAATTTGGTTTAAACCAATTTCGTTAAATTTCATTTAAATTTATTTGTTTTAATTAAATTTCTTTGAGTAAATCTTTTTAAAATTAATCACACATTTTCGCATCATGCTTTCAGTTTTGGGCCATACGAGAGCAATTTGAAAAGCCACTGACTTTTTGAATTTCCCTCGCAGTAGTTTTAATATAATACTGTTCCCGTTAACTGCCAACGATTAATAGACTACTGTAATATTTTAACCAGGCTCCGCTATTTAGTTTGAGTTTGACAGCCACTGAAAGCAGCTAACCTCATAGATTTGAACGAAAATAGAAAAAAGTGAGTTTCATGTGCTCATTAAGCATTATTTTTTGCTTAAAAAAATCTGGTAACAAGAAAATATTTACTACGGGGATTCCTATTTCTAAACTCAAAGAAATGGGTGGGCGGTAAGATATTTGGGTCGAATAAAACAAAGACTTATTTTGAGCATCCTGGAAAATCTATTATTTTGAAATAATCAAAAAAGGGAACAGACCAGCGCCGCTAAATTTAAACGTAGAATACGTGGTATGGTTAAGAGCATATACAATTCAAAAACGAAAGCACACGCTAAGAAAAAAATATCGATAACAAAAGCGATAATAGTATCGATAGCGAAATCGGTAACAAAATCGATGAAAATATCGATAACAAAATCGATAATAATGTCGATAGCAAAATCGATAAAAATATCGATAACAAAATAGATGAAAATATCGATAATAAAATCTATAACAAAATCGATTACAAAATCTATAAAAAATCGATTACAAAATCGATGAAAAATATCGTTTATTATAAAGATAAGTTCCGAAAATATCGATAGCAAAATCAATAACATATCCATAAAAAATTCGATAACAAAATCGTTAAAAACTATCGACAATAAATAAATATCGATTATTATATCGATGAGTCCCGAGAACTTTGAAAATCTCTAAAATCCCGAAATCGTTCCCAGATTGAGTCTGTCTTATATCCTTTTCTCTATAATTCTTCTTCTTCTTCTTCTTTTTTGGCGCTGTAACCGCCTAAGCGATTTTGGCCGAGTTCAGCAAAGCACGCCAGTCGTTTCTCCTCTGTGCCAACTGACGCCAATTGGAAACGCCAAGTGAAGCCAAGTCCTTCTCCACCTGATCTTTCCATCGCAGTGGG
>NW_016164285.1:0-9460 GCF_001687245.7 Rhagoletis zephyria | reverse complement strand
CTCATAGAAGAGATCCTTGGATGCCTCATCCTTCTCTTCCGTCGGGGCATGGGCGCAGATGAGCGAGATGTTGAAGAATCTCGCTTTGATGCGGATTGTGGCTAGACGCTCGTCCACAGGGGTGAACGACAGTACTCGGCGACTCTCTATAATTACCTCTGATTTAATCTTACTTCCTCTATACTCATCTTAATTTTTATCGGTATCCTCATTCTCATATTTTTCTTTATATTTACCTTTGTTTTTAATTTACATGTTATATATGTAAGTATATGTGTATGTAAGTAAAGTGTTTAAATTTACCTACTTTACTACTAGTTGCTAGAGCAATTTAAAGGCCTAAAATTGACCCCAATAAGTTAGGTGGCTCTTCCGTTTCCACAACTGAAGCTGAGCTGACAAGTGCTTCAGTGTTGGTTTTAAAGTACGGGCCGGTCCTAGCTGTCTGATGTCCAAGCTTTAGAAGTTTTCTAAGCGGAAATATCTATTGCTTCTATTGTTTTTCGATCCATTTACTAGTCGCCAGTTTAGCTTGAGCTGACTCCAAACTTTTTGCTGGACCCGATGATAACCAATCTTTCTCCCTTCCTAGATGGTAATACCTTACCTTGGTCTTCAATAACTTTTAGTCGAGCTCTTAGCTATTTTATCGCTTGCATCGTTCTACAACTCCACGGATCCACAGTCGTCACGGGAAACTTATGTAGACAGCTCTGTAATTAGCCACTGTCTCTACATAAAGATGGCGGCTCTAATTTATCCTGCTTCACTTGTGGCACTACTTTTGCGCGGTTTAGACCTTATCTCTCTTATTGCGTTCATCTATGTATGACGCCAGTCTACAGACTCCGGTCGTTATGGCCTTTAAGACTGCCGTAACTATGACTTTCTCTACCCCCTCGTTAGTGTTCGGCGCCTTAGAATATACTCAAACTTTATAGTATGCAGAGCGATTTTTTTTTGCTAAAAACAAAAATTCTGATTTTCACAAATAACTAAAATTTTCTAGGACACCCTAATATACAGACATTGTGTTGTAAATGCCAGCACGTTCTACTTGCTATGCGACATTTGCGCGACTATTAAAATTTTGTGCAGCTGTCGCAGAACCGGAATTTACTCGTACGAATGTATCAGTAATTTACGAATCATTGCAATTTCTGTTTAAGGAGATTTAATTAAGCTGCTTTAAATCGTCAATGCCTATGTATTTCATTGCCCATTGTCCACGATTTCACGCTGAAATGGATATGAAAAGTGAGATTTCAGTTAGTTTAAGTAAATTTATCAAAATGCTGCAGCTTAGGCAAAATGTACACATGCATGCGTGTGTCCAACAATTCATGCAAAACAAAGTTTGACTAGTATCTAAAGAGATTAGACATAGACTAATTTTCTTGGGTACAATTGCAAATTGGAGTCTCGATATATTGGCATTATGGATAGAGTGGTTAAGTGCTTAGCAAACCTGAGCTTCTCGGTTCGAATGTCATCGTGCAACAAGTCTCTTTACATCCACGTACTATAGGCTATAAAAGCTAAATATAAAGACAATAAAGATTAAGGATAAAATTAAGATTGAGATTAAGATGGAGTTTAAGATTAGGTTTGAGATTTAACTAAGATTATGGTTAAAATAATTACCATTCCGAGGCACGACTGATGTTAGACTGATGTTGGTCAGACCAGGGATTGAATCCAAGTCCTACGGAGTGGTAGTGCGCACCTCTAACTACTTAGCCACAGCGGCCTTTATCCTTCCCAAAAAAAAGACCTTTTCCAAAGGTCATTAAAATAAACGTTTGTATCTATCACGGATGACCTCTTCATTCCTTCAATTTCTTTTCGTGGAGCAGATTCTTTAGGTTGGGAAAGTAATTTTCGGAGGGAGCTAAAATAATAGCCTGTTAACAATATATGTAGCATTTAAAGTTACTACGCTGGAAATTCAAAAGGTCACTAACATATCAAACTGCCCTCGTACTAAATATGTACGCGTCAATATGACGGATATATGTATTTATAAATAATTGAACTTAAGGCACAAGGCACCCTTAAAAACCCGAAAATTTCCTGCAGTCAAGTTTAGCAATATGTTCATACATTCATATATGTATGGCGGCAAGTGTCTGTGTATGGTTGCCATTCGTCTCCTGGCGGTTCCTTGAAAGCAAATACAAATGCTTCGTATCATTGCTTCAATGCACCCAGCTGAAGTGCGACATGGAAATGTGATTTATTTTATTTACTTTCTGTTTGGATTTTGCTGTTATTTTCTGACAAACATCTGCTCTTTTTTTTTAAGACTATGACTAGTCTTCGCTGCGACGTGTTTTTCGCTTTTTTGAAGCGTTCTTCACTCGTACCAAAGTGCGCCCTTGTGAACACCCTCTTTTCGCTTTCTCAACAGTGTTGTAATTGATACTTAGTAAAGTATCTTCAAACTGTTGTTACAGCAGTGCGTGTCTGCGGCGTCGTTGTCATAATTGCTGTCGTTTTCATTTGTGGGATTTAGATTGCACAGGAAATGCATTAATATGTAATGCACCACATACCATTTACTTAAAGATATTGCATTTCATATGCATCCATATAGCTTCCGCGAATACATATGTATGTACATATCCCAGCTAGCATTTAGATGATTGTTTGATGAATTAGGAGATATTCAAGTTGCTTGCGAGTTTTAAAAATAGTGTTTGAGGATGATTCTTTTTGGCAACGAATAGGGTGATACTTTACAGATTATTGTTAACATACAAAACCAAAAACTAACTACATACATACATGCTTATATCGCTGCGGCGCTTCTTTTCGTGTAAACAATCAGCTTTATAGCCATTTCATTTGAATAAATAGTTCCCATAATTTCACAGGCAAAACAGAAACTAAATGGGGAATTTTTGGTTTGTTTCGTTTTGATATTTTTGGGAATATTTGTTTAAAAAAAAATTCGCGAATTGCTTGATACAATTTTTAAACATTTTTATGCATTTAAATTTAGAACAAATATTAGTAAAAACGAATATTATATGTAGATATTAAAAAAAAAAAAACTTGATTTTTGGAGATATTTTCAAATAGGTCCTGGTTACGTTAATCTTAACAGTTCTTCGAAATATTTTTGCCGAAAGTCTTAAAATATAACAAATTTTATATTTCCGATGGAAAAACAGTGCCGATTTTTGTGTGTGTAGCGTAATGCACATACATACATACATACATACACAGGCTCCAACGAATAGTCGGACAAGCTTTTTGTATGCCCTCAAAATCGATATCAAAGTAAGAGAAGTGAGATTAAATAAAAAAAGATCTGCGTCAGATCGATCCTTTGGTAAATTATTTTATTGATGTTAATAATAAAAATCCGCAAGCAAATCTATTTTAAACACAAATAGTTATTTAACTGAAAAACATGGGTTTCAAAGCTTAACGAATAATCGGACAGCACGCAATTTTGTTATAAAAACTATATACGAGTATCCGCAGAGCTAATTTAATGCTAAAAATCAATCCGTGCACTCAATCTTCAGTTTCAAGTTTGTCGGGATTGTTCGTTGGAACCACTGTATGTTTATTAGTGTGAGTAATTATCAAGGAGGAGGGTTTTGACATTCGCAGCCAGGCAAGATTACTAAACTTGTATGCTTGAGACTTGAGCTGGACTAATTTTAACTTATAATTCAGTTATTTATTAGATTGGCGTCCGGATATATGGATTTATGTTTTTATTATTTAAGAATTGCGTCGAATCAAGATACGTGAATTTCTTTGTAAAAATTAATAAACATTACTTTTATTTTGATCCTTTGACGTTTTGGTCAGTTAATTACGTTAATGTTACATTCAAATGACATAAATCTTAAATTCACACATTTACACGTTTAGTCGTAAGCGCCAAATATTTTGCATAGATTTCCAAATTCGCCAATATAAGCATTGACATTTTTACCCCGGAAATGAAGCTACATATCACAAATCACTAAGCTCTACTTTTAGATATGCAAAAAATCGCATATGTATATGTATAGTAAAAATATCGTATGAACAAACGAACAGTTGATAAATGAAGCAGATTGTGACGGTTCTTCACTCTAGTACATTTCTTCACTCTAGTAGTTACATTCATGCCACTAACAGCACTCGCAACGGTCAGCTATGTAGTTGGCACACACTGCTGCACTCAACGGAAAAGCGAGTGAAGTTATAACAGAATAAAATAAAGCAAATAGCCATCAGGAAACTTTTATATGTATGTACATACATATTCTTTGTGCGGCATAAATCTTTTAAAATGCCATTAATGAAATGGAAAATGGAAATGAAATAACATTCTGCTGCTATTAATAAATAATAGCCACGGTGTACACAAGCGAGCACCGACAAAGTAACATTAGATTTTGCAAAAAAAACAAACATATGACGAGATACATATGTATATACCCTGCAGGGTCCGATTGGAACTAGATCCCCACCAGTCTAAAATCGGCGAAAAGTGGTACTTTTAAGAAACTAATTTTTCAGTGTTTTTCACTACAAATCAATATCTAAAGTGACGAATTTAGAATTGGTTCGGAACTATAGAAAAAGGGATGCAGGACGAACTAGATCCTATTTGTCGAATTTAGAACTATTTCGGAACTATCGAATAAGGGATGCAGCAAGGGGCTTATTTACTTTACATAGATACATATGTGTTCGGCGGTTTTTTCGTTCAAATACGCTTCTATTCTGTGCTTCGCAGATGCTATTTCATAGTTTGGTAATACAAAACAAAGCTTTGTGTTAACATATTAACATCTTGGGACCGTCTGGAATCTAACCAATAACAGCGAGCACCTCTGCAAAGTCAGCTACAGCACGGTATGTAAACGTACATTTCAACAAATTTAATTTCAAATTGAAAACACATTTCTTCCAAAATAACTTAAAATCGCACACAAGGAAGAACCATAAAGATGGAAAAATCATGATACTTTTTTCTTTCGTCTGTCGATTTTAGAACTGGTTCGGAACTATAGAATTTAGGACTAGTTCGGAACTATCGAAAAAGGGATGCAGCGGGGGGCAATTGACACTTCCTAGGACATCGCCATGTTAAATGCGCCAGTTGCTTGCATGCAAAAGAGATTTATCGCGAACCAGTACTGGGTCTAAATGTACCAGAAGCGCCCCAGTTCAGAACTAGAGATTTTCCCCACAGGGTAGACACTGCACTACATACATAACGCGCTGATATCAAGCAATCGCCGTCAAAGTTGGCGCGAAAACGTACACACAACCTCTTTTACTGCGGTCCATTCGATCAAGCGCTCACACATACAATTCCACTTTTTTATTTGACTATAGTCAGATGAATTCAAATCAATGTAAAGGTAATCTGAGTGTACCTTGTTGAGGAAGTATCTACATTCATACAATATTCATTTTAAAATCGGTACACTTTGCTATCACTGGCAGCTTAGTGGATATGAGCAAATCTCACGAGTGGTTTTTTTAGTGTCACTCCTTTTTGCAATTACATATATACATATTTCATTCAATGGAGTTCTAGAAACAAGTAAATTAAAAATTAAATCAAGTATTTGAACAACTTAAGCCTTTTTCATTTGATGACGTTGGCATCATATGCAACATATCTCTGAAGTTTCAAGAGTTTGCAACCAAATTGAAAAAGGCAGTATGCAGAATATCGCTCGCAGCTATTTTGTAATTTTTGAAATTTTTCGATTTTTTTAGTTTTATTAACATTATATAAGTACTATGTATTTCAAAATCTTAAACTTAAACACTGAAAATTTTCTTCTTACTAAAACGAACGAAGCTATGTAAATATGTGGAAATTCAAACAAAATTTTTCAATTTGATATTCGATAATTTAGTGCGGCGAAACAATAATCATTTATTTGAAGGCTTATAACTTCTCACTATAAATATTTTCCACCTTGCTTTGAAAACTTTACGAAAAAATATTATATCAGAGATATTTGCACTACGATTCCGTTTATAACAACAAAAATAAGAGTAGAGATGGTGAAATATAAATCGATACAAATCTGTTACTAAAGAATCGCTCTACCCGATTTACTGTTTTCACAGATTCAAACAAAATCTATGTAATTAATTTTTTTTTTTAACTGTGGTGTCGTCTTCGCTGCAATGACCCATATATGTGCACAACCTTTAAGGCCAATATTTAATTACTTTTAAATAGTACGACTTTTATGTTAAGGCTTGTGAGTAAGCGTGTTAGATGAATGCTTATAGTGCTACGGGGCGTATACGTTACATACGCAACTACGGGTATATGAGCAAGAAATACAATTTCGCGTTGGAATCTTATTCTTTATAACAATAACTGAAGATAATGCATTTCCGAAGATAAGTATGCCTCCATTTAGATAGGAGCACTGCATTTCCAGTCATGGCAGATAAAAAGCTCTTGTCCCTGACGCTGAAACTTTCAATGCAATTATCTCCGAAATAGTCTCGCAGTCAAAACGACATTTCGACATCCAATTTAACGATTTATATGGAACTAGTATCGCCCAGTTGTCGAAATTCGACATACACTTTTGAATTTTACCTGTCTCCAATACTAAATAGTTTAGCATAATTTGTAGCGAATTTACAGGAAAACTTAAAATCGAATTATGAACGTTAATACCGGATTGATTAATGCTAATTCTACCAAGTCTCCTCCTCAGTAGCTTTTGAAAATAGACGGAAAAAGGAACCTCGATTTTAATTTATAAAAAATATGCATCTATGTATATTCGTATGTTTAGATGAGATGTTCATCACTGACTAATATGTCAAACAATTCAGACCGTAAATAAGTCCGTAAGTAGAGTATTTACAATCTATGCATCTGTGCTAAGTTTCATTTCATAACTTCTCATTTCGCATATCTGTGTCTCCGCTTATGCCGACGTTCTGAAATTGTACGCAGCTGCATATGTTATCATTAACGAACCGAAATGCAATTTCCATATATATCTGGAACCACTTATGGTAAGGTAATGGAATTTGATACACCTACATCTATAATATAAAATGGCAAGAATCATTCAATTGGAACCATTTTCTACCAGATTTGTAAATCGTATTGAATCATTGTTGGATCAGTGTGTTTGTCTTCCGTTAGGTGGCGCAGGGATTGAGAGTAGAGGTTGGCATGGGACTAAATATTAAGTCCCGATCCCGCCCAGCCCGAAATTCTATTTTTAACTTCCGAACCCGCTCATCCCGACATTTTTCAGAATTGTAAAATTTCGAATTTCGACAACTGGGCGATACTAGTCTTGTATATTGAATTTGGACGACATCGGTTTATAAATACGTCTTTTATAAATAACTCGGCTCCATCGCCACCAACCAGTTTTCTAGTTGTCTTTAATGCAAAAATTTGACTTAAATCTATCCAGGGGCTGGACTTAATTCCGAACAACGAAAACGGCTATCATAAACGAAAAAAATAATATGTAGTACAGTAAAAGTGGTAAAAAAATCGACCAAATATCGATTTTGGATAAGGTTCGTAGTCGTTTTGATTATTTTTGAGAAGGTTAAAGTGATGTTAAAAAAACATTTGCGGGGCCTGTGGAATAGCCGCTGTCTTGGAAAGAAGGGAGCAAAAGTTTTTCGCAATTTTCATCGATACCGTTAATTTTTACGGACAAACTCCAGAGTACCTTTTTGTTGCTCGAAAAAATCTACATTTTTTTGTTTACGGCTTTTTTTTCTAGCGTCTTTATTTTGCAAGGTAATAAAAAGTTATTGATACTTTTTTCACTTTTCGACAGTGGATTGTCCTAAAACCGTTAATTAAATGGAAGTAATACCCTTTTAATCGCCATTCTAGGAAATAATGTATTACGGTCCATTGCATAGTGTTAGGAGCGTGACTATATCTGGTAAGGCTCCAATTATTGCCGCAAAGGTTATATATTTATTTTCGTACAAAAAACTTTTCCGATTTGTGGCGTTCGCCTTGATGTTGTCACACGATGGGGAGGGACCTACAGTTTTACGCCGATTGCGTTTTTATGAGAAGCTATTTTCATGGCAGAAATACACTCGTAGGTTTGCCATTGCCTGCCGAGGGGCGACCGCTATTAGAAAAAAAAAACTTTTTTATGTCTTATTTTTTGATGTTGGCCGGAAACTGTGCTCGAACCCAGGCCATGCGTAATAGTAGCGGGCACTGCTAACCACTACACCACAGTGGCCTAACGAAAAGAAATGATAAATTGTGGCATGCCTCTAATTGAGCCGTAAGGTACTATCTGCGAAATCTACCGTTGTCAACTGTAACGGGATTGCACATTTTATTTGTATTGTATATTGTTTGAATGCTGCAAGATCCACAATAAACTAAATTTGGTAACTACGTATTTATTTTGATTGATTTTTTTACGATACGCAAACTTTAAATAATATTAGCAGATATTTTTCTCTCAATATGTGGTGTATGTCACACAAATGGAGTGAACAAACGTTTAGGCCGACTCCTAAAGGTAGATGGGTTTTTGAGAAGCGTTTTAGCATAAAATACGCTCAGATGTTGTTCGAACCAGAAATCGAAATCGGATCCTACGGAGTGGTTGTAGGCATTTCTAAAAACGCGCTTGCGTGGCCGCAACATTATACAGTTAAAAAAAAAAAAAACGGCGGGACTAGAAAGTCAATAAAAAGTCATAAGTCGCACGAAAATCCGATTCATAGCAATGCCATATACCAGACGACCATAGAAACGCCCAGTAATTTCGATATTCACAGCTGTACTAAATATAACAATTACTGGGCTGCTGTTAGATTTGTGCTAATATCAAATTCAGAAAGCAGGTGTTGTAAATCATGCCTTTGTTTTCATAATTTGTGACGCTGATATTGACTCGTGTAGGTAGTTAGTTGGCAATAAATATTATGGGTCCAAATAAATTCTTACCCAATATTGCTGATCATATTATTATCACAAGGAGACTATTCTGATACCCATTGTTTTTGTTTTTTTTTAAATGCGCCAATGATTCCAATTTTCAATTTCTTCGTATTTTCCCACAAAGCTAAGCTAAATTTAAGAGCAAATCCATGTTCAAATGACAAG
Source organism: Rhagoletis zephyria (assembly GCF_001687245.7). Lineage (NCBI taxonomy): Eukaryota > Metazoa > Arthropoda > Insecta > Diptera > Tephritidae > Rhagoletis > Rhagoletis zephyria. The sequence continues at coordinate 348 of NW_016164285.1, read as the reverse complement.
TTATTTATTCTATTTATCACAACTTTAAACTCATAATAAATGGTCGTTACTCGCCTAAATTTTTATTATTAGCTATTGTTGCTTCAAGTGTTATATATGTATGTATGTATATGTAGTTCTTATGCATCTGTTATACATTGTCGTATGCCGATTGAAGTAGATAAGAGAATTGTTCACGTGAAATTTAACGGTCCAATGACGGAGATGCCGCGTGACATGCGAATGTGTTGACTGTACAAACACGCAAAGCTCTACATATGCACATACATATGTATATGAAAGTACATATATTTCGGGACTTTTATCACAAAAAATTTAAATAAATATGCATGCACATCAGACTGCATC
>NW_016164284.1:0-32343 GCF_001687245.7 Rhagoletis zephyria | reverse complement strand
TCATAGTAACTGTATTTCATAGGTCCGCCAAAAACCCCAAAAAATGCCATGGGCGCCAATAAAAAATCTTTAGTATTAAAAATTATTAAATAAACAAATGATTATTATTATTATTAGTCTCTTGAAGAGAACCAGAGTTTTCTGATCGAAAAATTTTGGTTTTTAAAAATTCTACATATACTATTTTTACGAATTTTTTTGTTTATTACCGTATAAAGTACATGGAAAGTTTAAGCGCTTTATAATATTTTTTTTATTTAAAAAAATATGGGAATATTTTTTCGAGGCCATTAAAATTCCGACTTAACTTTTTTTGTGACCACCCTAATGTGCATATATGATACGACCATAATGCATGCAGATATTTTAAAGAGTTGAGATATTGTGGGCGCGCGTGTAATATTTTGGGTGCAGGCTACAAAAAAAAACAAAAAATAATAGAAATCGCATAGCTTAGTAGATAAAAAATTGCCATAATAGGTGAGCAAAAAAAAGTAATATTTACACCCATAAATGATGCTGAAAGCCAGCAATGAGCTGTTGATTGCGGCTGATTGTACTTAGCAAGTTTCGCGTAATGAATAAACGAAAGTGAAAGGTTGAAAGTTCAAATTACGAGCGCGTTTAAAGGCAGCAATGAAAAAATAAACAATGCAGCTAATAAGCACATTGAAATGTAAATTAATGTTGTTGTAATATGTGTGTGTGTAAGTGCGTGGCAGTCACCAGAAGTTACAAAGTAATTTTGCCAACTCATTACGATGAATTAGTGCAACAAAAGCGCTGACAGTTTAAAGTAAATTAAAAACTAGCAAATGTACATTTTGGCAATACAAAAGCAACACTTAAATACCGAAATGCTGCTTTCAGTGCTGTTAAATTGTGAAATTAAGCATTTAAGGAGGAAATAGTGAGAAAAAGCATGGCGTTGATAACGAAATGATTTTCTAGAAATTTTCGAAATTCGTCGTTTTGTACTTTTCGTGATGTTTTGAAACTTTTAGGACTAAAGACATACGTACATACATGGGTTAAGATAGTAAGGCGTATATGAATAACGCTCTTTTTGAATGCCTTCTATGAATGTCAGAAGGACGCACATCCTTTTGACCGAGGTTGTTCTCCCAAGCCAGAATCGTACATTAAATCCCGCATGAAACCGTGGAGCTTCGATATTTTCATATCCGATATCAGCGGTTGAAAAACGTGATCCCAAATGTTTGAGACTCCTTGTCTGGAAAGCTGGACATTGACATAAGAAGTGGCGAATCGATTATTATTCTTTCTCATCCCGATAACTTCTACAGAAGGAGCATGCTCTGTATACGTCATCAATGCTCTGTGATGACGCCGGTAGCAGATCTTCAGTACGACTCTTAATGAGTCTCGGCCACTTATCTTGGGATCGTGCAGTCGTCCCTATTGATCCATAGTTCATTAGTAACGACTGTGGTATATTCGCCAACCTAGCTAAGCAGAAAATAAATAGGCGGTAGCAGGGAGTTATCCGCTTCGCTAATTTGCATTTCCGAGCCGTGTATTTCCATCTCAGTGACTATTTCATTCCTTTTGATATTGCTATGTTCAGGTACCCAGCATAGAATGGTTTCGATTTGACTCAGTGACTCAGTACTTTCAACTATACACTACCATGGACTATAGTTTTCAATGCCGCCTGGCCATCAACGAATCTAGCGACATTCCCTGACAGACACTTACTATCCCGTATGAGACAAGCCGCCTTTTCTTTGGCAAAGATATCCGCCTGAAATAGACTACAGTTATCAGGTAGGCGATATGATTGCCTTATGTGAAGGTCCTTAGAGCACAGACCCAAGTAGTCTCTTCTTTCCACCTTTGAGCCATCGGTGTAAATGGAAGTACTATCATTTACCGAAAGTAGGACGCTTTTCAATATTTCTTGATTGGAAAATGTATGGGAACCTTGAGTATAAGACCCCAGGATGACGTTATTTAATCAATCTCGATTTCTATGTAAGTTAACATAGATGCCGTCCACCATTCATTACCGTTAAGGCCGCTGCTTGACCACGGTTGGTCTGCTTCCACAAAATTGCAAAATTTTTGTTTAGACGCTTCCTTATAAAGGATCAAGTCTTGGTGCTGCGTCAGTCGTTTGTTGTCAATAATGATCCGGTTTTTGCATATTGATCATAACAAAATGCTAATTTTATACTCCTAAAGCTGAGATGGCCATAGTATTTTCACACATACCACCTTTATAACATTCAACCATTTAATGCAATTCCTAGTCTATTTTATACTTATCATCATGCATATTTTTATGTTATATTTTTGCATTGACTAATGCAACTTTTTATTCTTTTCATTACAGGTGAGCGTCATCTTTATACTTAATTTAATGCTTATTGTATCCACACAAATGAGTGAGTAGTGTTTATTTATGAACATTGATTATAGCAGCAAATGATGGGCAGATATGCTATAGTTCAAATTTCCTTATAAGTAAGCAATTTAATTAACGATGAAAGTTACATGAAAATGGGCTCTATAGTAACACACAAAGTTATATGCATGCGTAAATGTTACAGCATGAATGACCGTGATTAGTAGAAATAGGACAGTTTGAAGATTTCGTCAAACTCAATATTCTTAGCGAACGTATATAAGTATATAAAGCCGTGCCGAGCTGACCACTACTTTCTGCAGTAAAATGCTAATTAAAAATTAAAAAAAGCTTTCTGCATAAACAACATTACAGCGATTTTAAAAATTTTCTCCGCTTGGTATGGCCCCGCCCTTATCGGCTCCGCTTACTTAGCTTTTTATGGGAGAAGTATAAGGTCTTTGAATGATTTTAGCGCTCAGTATCAATATTTGATTAATACGTAAAGTACATTCGAGAAATTCAATATTTTGCCTACTTTCTAAATACATTTAAAACAATATTAACTAACACCTAAATTCATACAAAAATAAAGAAGACTTTAAGTGCGCACTTTATAACGCTCCTCAAATCTATTTTATTTTTCATTTATTGAAGACTTGTCTGGTAAAGCTTACTCAAACACTCTCCCTCTCACCCTTTTGGTAACAAACTTGTAGTATTTCATTAAGTTTGAAAATTTTTGTTCTGTTCTTACTATTTAGATAAGTGATAATTAAACTGAGAACATTTCTAAATCAAAGACTTTTCAAATACTAGGTAATATTTAAGCTATTTAATTTATGTTATTAATTTAAATTTTAAAATAAGTGGCAACCCGCCTCAAAAATATTTTCGACAGTAAAAATTCCTATACATTTAGTTTGATCACCGTATTGTAATATATAATTTATCTTATAAATTAAAGTAAATTAGGTGACCGTTCTCAAAAATATCTTCGGTTATAAGTCTTCTTAAACCTCTTTAGCTTGATACACATACTGTAATATTTAATTTTTTAATCAATTAAATTAAATTAAAAATTTCCAACAGGTGGCAACCCCTTTCAGAAAATAGTTTAGGCTGTAAGCCTTTTAAGCCTCTTATTGTGGTATTTAATTTCTATAACTAATTTAAGTAAATTACAGTTTTATAAATTAAATTAAATTAAATTTTTAAATAGGTGGTTGCCTCAAAAATATCTTCGGTTAAAAGCCTTCTTAAACCGTTTAAGTTTGATACCCACATTGTCATATTTATTTTTTCAATCAATTAGATTAAATTAAAGTTTTCAAACAGGTGGCAACACTCCTCTAAAATATCTTCGGATAAACCTCTTAAGTTTGGTACCCACACTGTAATATTTATTTTTTTTTCTTTTCAATTAAATAAAAAACAATTTTTCGAACTGGCGGCATACCCTTTAAAAAAATACCTTGGGCTGTAAGCCATCTCAGAATTGCAATATCTTTTTTATTGAGACACTCCTTTTAGGCAGTGCCACAACTTGTTTATGTTAGTGCCAAAAAAAATGCCTTAGAATTTACACTCAGCCATGTATGTATGTAGATATGTATATTTTCACAAATGCATGCACCGCTGTTACGACAACAATGTGTATGAATTCACACTTTAAATAGGGTTTAAAAGTCAATGGCTACGAATTGAGGTTTTGCTTGCAAGCAAACAAAACGATTTCTGTTACAATCAATCAAATACAAATCACTTGCATGGATCAACGCAGGCCATTGACGCTGTGTGGGTGTGCTCACATACACACTTGCACACTAACTACACAACTTAATTGCCTGCGTAATTCGGTAGCACCATCAAAAATTCCACACGCCAAATTTAAAAGCCACAAAGCATGCGCTCTCATGTAACAAAAGACTTAAGCAGCGAGCTTGCGCCGTTTTACTTGCTGTTGTACGTTGTACTTATGTATGCACATAACTGATTTATAGCAATTGTCTGTGCACTGGCGAGACACGCGCATAAATTTCATAATCCAATTATAACTGAAACGCCAAGGCGACGAGAGCGAAAGAGCTAAAGACATTAATAAAAATTACCAAAACAACAATTGAAGCGAGGCAGACGAAAAAAATGGTTTCACTTCAATACAAATCAGTGCAATGCGAACACCCACAATGAATGAATTTTTAATTGGCAAAAACAGTCAAATATCTATGCAACTGTGTGCGTGCCTTAAACGTTTTCCCATTGAAATGTACGACACGCAACAGCTGCCTGCAGCTATACTTATTTGGTTTTATAGTAATTTTCATGCCTTTTGGGCACATGTCAAACCAAGTGACATTCATTGACAACAAATGAAAATTAAAAATGGCAAATTTGTGACAGTTCACACACACACACACACACACATATGTACAACTAAGTACAATTATAAATATATTAGACAAAAGATAAGTATGTATTCTTCTGTGCGCGCATGAAAGTTAATATGGCTTCAAAATTTTCCTGGTTGGCGTTGCAGCGATTTTTGGAAATTTTTTAAAGAAATCTAATAGTATTGTCTTTTGGGTTTTCGTGGCTGTCATCTATTTGCTGACAGGGGTGGCGTTGGCATAATTGGCATGCATTTTTTTTTAAATACAAACGGATATAAATTTGGAATTGTATGAACAATGAGAAATGGATTATGAATACATGAAGGTTTTTTATACCGAAATAAAAAAAAAAAACATCTGCATCGAATAAGAAATTATTTTGTAAAACTTCGGCACTCAAACAATTTTTTAGCATAAAATTTATACTTTAAAATTGTTTGGCACTCATATTTTTGCGAAGTCTTCGGGCGAACTCCTGTTTGGATTTGTGGTGCCCGTGTTGATTTTGTAATGCAGTCAGTGTTGCCAGAAATTTATTTAATTTATAAATGCTCTCTCTTAAGTCCGAAGAAATGAAGCGTATCGAGAGAGAGTTCAAAATAAATCGTTATAGAAACCCTTTCGTTTCACATTGTAGGTAATATTTTACTTAAACTAATCATTAAATGATTTTAACTTTTTAAAATGGTAGCAACTATCTTCAAAAAATATCCTGTGCATCAACTTTCATTGAAACAAGTCAGGCCATTTTAGCGCCAAAGAGCAACAAGCATACTTACACACTCTATACTACATATCTCTGGAACTGTTTACGGCAGAGTACTGAAACTTGGTATGGGGTAGATTTAACTCGAGCCTATATATTTTAAAAAAAGTAACAACATCAAAGTACTTTGAAGGCGCAGCGTAGCACGCCGGGTATTTGCTAGTTTCATATACAAATTTAAATATGTTATTCACACAATTTTCTAAGGTGGCTGCCGAGTTTTTTTTAACAAAATATTTTTCACCAACTTAAACGATGCAGCGAATATTTGATTTCTTTAAAAAATCCATATATTTTCATGCAAAACATGTAGATATCAACACAGCTACACCACAACAAAGCAATTCGCCGAGACAACTCTCTCTGTCTGCTGCTGGCATTTCAACATTTTTGTGCGCTTGCTACAGCCAGCCATAACAACAGCGGCGGTCGGTGGCTTAAGCTTTTTTATTTTAAAATGTTTTCCTTTTGCGTTAAATTAATCATGTAAATTAGTTTTCCCTAGGGGCGTGCAATATAATTACAGAATTTCTATGTTTAGGCTTTGCTTGGCGTACAGCAACGCACTTACATACACACATACATTTGCATGTGCATACATACAAACATACATACTACGAACGATAAACCTCCTTCACTGCTATGATGCACAACTGAAACGGGTGTCCTTTTTGGCGTTCGAATATCACTGCAGGCCGTTATTGAGTCCACTAGCCAATTGGCTAGACACCGATATCGCATTGCAGCTGCCGGCTGTCCTGTCTGCCGTCCTGTACACTGCCTTGGCTATTGCTGTGCTGCTGTTGTGCAACTGCAACTGGCATTATAGTTCTGGTGCGCTCTGTGCGGTTGAGTCAATCGATTGCCGCCTTGGCGACTACTTTGTCACAATTTTTCAATGTTCAACGCGTTCATTTGCGCATTTTGAACATTTCAACACCGCGAGGCGCAAGTAAATGCGCTATTTTGGCGTGCAGACTTTTTGGTTTATTTTAGTTTTTGCTTCCTCGGACTGCTGTATGTAGGCACATATGTATGTACACATTGTTGCATTGAGCTGTAACTCAATTTAGCATATTGCGAAAGGTAACAGGAAATGCTGTTTTCATTGCTACCTTCGATATGTTTGCAACCCAGTGAGCAAGTAAATAATCGGCTTGCTTTTGGACATACAAAGTTTGAGTTTGCAATGCTATCATCCTGGAGGTAGGCTTAAGTAAAGTTCAAGTGGTTGCCACAACTAAAAGCGCAATTTGATCATAAGCATTGCTCCTTTGTATCGAAAAAATCGGAGCACAAAGATCGATATTTTGTAGGCGGCAGATTTCAATCTCTAAGAGTGCCTTCGGGCTGCTCAGGCGGAGCCAAAGGAGAGGCTACTTGCTGTGAGCGTAACCTAAGTGATCCCAAGGCCGTGGTTGCCGCATAAATTAGCATATTAGCATAAATCCACAACTACCTTGCCGCCATCGCATAAATCACCAGTTTCAGCCAAAAGTGCAGTGCAAATCTTAATTCATGGCTGATGGAGAGCTCTCTTTAAAAAAAAAAAAACCTTCAACGATCCTCAAACTTCGATCCATCGGTATAGAAGTTCAGTTAATCATCCGGCGCTCATGAGTCTGACTGCAGGCCTTACCCACCATGGCGACGGTGCTATCTAAATCATGATCTTAAGAGTCAGTGTGGGAATTGTCCTAAATGTTCCACTGGTTCCAATGAAGGCGGCTCAGTAAGTTATCTTGGGAGAAAAAGCCTCCCTCTTACTAACTGTCCTCCTGCGAGAAATTCGGAAACGCTGGGCTTCTATGAGAGATTCCTATCTAGAATCAAGCCAAAGTATTTAATTCTTCTTCAAGCAAGCGCCTCCATTTGAGGGATAAATCACTTGATGCATCTCACTCTTCGTGAACAAAACGAGTTCTGCCTTACTAGTATTTACAGCTTATCCACTATTTGCTGACCATTTAGTTGCCAGGTTCAAGTAAGCCGTGATAAGATCCCAAAGGATATGTAGATGTGTCCCCCTTACTAAAAGTAGCACGTCATCTGCATAAACAAACACTGGGTAGCCATTGCTGTAGAGCTCCTCTAGCAGGTAGTTTACGAAAATAGTCGGAAGAAGCTGTGAGACGATGCCATCTTTTGTTTACCCTCCCAAGTTTGACTAAGTATCTGACGATTCCTCCGGTAACCGCAATGATGATTTAGTATATGTCAGTTCTGGCTTCTATATCAACCTTGATCCCATTAAGCCGGCCGCTTGTTATTTCATACAGTGATATTGCATGTCCCAAATTGGTTGGTTTCGATGTATTGGTTTCCGTGAATCTGTGGGCGCTCGTTGCGGCTATAGCATGGACAAAAATATGCAGCGGTTGCCGTTGAAATGTCATATTAAACCTCTCCTGAGGTGCACTACTCACTGTCTCTATATGCTGAGGCATACAAAGCTAACCAACTTCCCGATTTATTTTCTATTAGCTATTCCTCTTGTCTACAGTTTTCGGCCAAACTAGCAATGGGTTGCAATTGGTCTGACTACTGAGTTATACATACCAAAGGTAATGTACGTTCACAATCGCCATTGCCTTCAATCCGTTCTGGTTAGCCCACCTAGAGATGTCACCCAGTGCAACCTCCATTAGCTCACTTATCGTTGACGAGAAATTGCCTGCATATTCTCAGAATTTCGTTCACCACCAAGAGCCAAAAAAGAAGTGATCCGATGTGACAGATCCGATGGTCGCATTGACTTCTCTGTCCTCAGGCGCATAGTAATATCATGACACTGTAGGGCTTTAAAGTCCATGCTTAGAAAGTGATCTAAGTACTTATTGCTACCGTTCGAACATTTTTGAAAGCCACTTCAATATGCAGAAGGGTTGTCAGGGTGTATTCCTCTCTTGATGCACAAGGCCGATCTGTAATTTGGTTAGTAGCATTTTGGTCCAGGATACTCGGAAAGTGGATTTCTATCAAACATTCAAGGAATTCCTGGCTAGAAACCATTCAAGAGCCGTCTGGCCCTAGGATGCTGAACAGCATAACATCCGACCTGCATGTATGAATGCCTCCTTAATAGACTTTCCGAACGTGTTAAGAGCTCTAGATAGGATTTTGCGAGGAATCCTGCTACTCATCTGCAGATCAATAAGCCTCTTCGCGCTTTTCGGCAAAAACCAAGTGGAACTTATTGGGCTGAAATCGTTGGGAGGGGTGAGAGATTTTTTGATGGTCTTTGCTATAAATGACACCCGGATCAGTCACCAAGACCTGGGTATATAGTCGCTCACAAGGTAACTGGCGAATATTAAAGCTAACCAATGAATTCATTATGCCATTGGTCGTAAAAAGCGGTACTGGCATATTTCCTACCAAGTCGGAGTTTTCTTCTGTCTCCGGTCTCTCAACTCACTGCCAATTTGCTGGACTTGTCCCTCATGTAAGGATACAAGCAATACATCTTAGTCTCTTTGAATTTGGTCTACTAACTTCCTATTCCAGTTCTGTTGAGTTGGAAATACGAAAGTTAATACTCAGCTTATAACCATTAATTTGCCGGGTACTCTCAAAAAAGTTGTGCAGTTTTTCTACTAAACAGGGATGTTGGTGTATTAAGAACTCTGCATTCCTGAGACTGTAGCTTACATATCCAAACCTCTTCCCTTAATTTGAAACGTAGTAGGATAAACTTAACACATTTGGTTTGCTGGGAACTTTCTAGAATCTCTCTTAAGCGAATTTTCGTACTTTTTTTTTAAGTACTCATTCTAGTCTCTGCTGATGAGCAACAATCTATGATTAATTTGGAGTAATTTTTCGTGTATTGAATTGGTTTCACAGTGCATGGTTGGTGCGCTAGCAGGCAGCAATCAGCGCGTAAAGGCGGGTTTTTCTATCCTACAAAAAAATGAGCTCATTCAAGGTACCAGTCTAATGAGAATGTAAATTAAACTACGCCAAAGCAAAAAATAAAAAAATAAATCGAGTATTTAGAATGCAACTAGTGTGTCTTAAAGAGTATATATGAATGCAAAACCAAAAGAAAATGAAGGCTTATGTTTGTGCTAAAAATCTAAAACTTGGACATTTTGTTAAAAAATGCGCAGAATAAATCTTAGTTAAATAAATTGAATTTCTGTTTTTACTTAAAAAAAAACAAAAAAAAAGCAGCAACAAATTGCCATGCACTTGAACAAGCACCATATATATATACGTGTGTATGGGGATACGTACCGCATTTGAAGCCACCGCAAGCATTTGTATAAATAAAAAACGTGCATGTCTGCACATGAATGGCATTTCGCCCTACAGGATTTTATGTCTTTTAGATATTCAAATGTGGTTAAAGGTGACTAAACTCATCACTCAGTCATACAAATGTATGTACATGCCCGCACACATTCGCGCAAAGGTACGAGTATGTAGTTCATTGACCAAACGCATCCAGCCGTTGGCATTCATACACCCGCTTCTTGTACACGGAAATGCAGCAGAAAACAGAAAAAGACAGTTCGTCACTCACTAACTCACTAACGTTTCAACACATAGGCCAATAGGCCACACATACATACCTACAGCAGAGCAGTGCTTCGGATGCGTACTATATGCATGTACATACATATTATATGCCATACATATAACTAACTGCGTGATTTAAACGTTGCAACTATAAAAAATATTTTAACTATTGCAGGAAGACGGTGCAGAACTTTAATGTCTAACGTTGGTAATAAAAAATCTCGTTGGAGTAAATAAAACAAAAAAATAAAAGAAAAGCCAACTTTCTAACAAATACTAAGAGTTTGTAAACGATGTGTATTAGGGTGGTCCTTAAATATATCAACATAAAATTTGTTTATGTGGCACTACTTTATCTTGTGCTACGTACCAAATAAAGACATCAACGAAAATTGTAAGATTTCAAAAAAATTAAAAAGTATGAAAATTGTTAAATAAAAAAAATAAATCACAAAAATTCGACAAAAATGTTACTTGAAATCGGGTAAATTCGACATACTATTTTAAACTTATTCATATTAATTCATAAACTGGCTGAGTTGTAGTTGGTCAAGGTGCGTAGAACAAAACGGAGTGGTACCCTAATGTACTTCATATATAGATACAATTTTTTTCCGCAAGACAATAAAAAAGAGAGCACAATTTCGCTTGTGAAAGAATGTCTATCGGCAATTATGGCATCTTTTCATGTTGCTGATTTTAAAATGGTATGTAAAAACTTGCATGAGTTTCTTTTGTAATAAAATACAAATTTGTTCGGTAAGAATATGGCATGAATATATGTAACTATGCAGTATGCACATTAGGCTGCCTCACTATCCATATAAAGAAAAAAATTTATGGTCCTTAACTAAACGAATTTTAAAACTTAATTAATTTTATAATTCTCACAAATATATTTCAATATATCTCAATGCAGTCTCATTTTTGAGCTGAAACGAAATGTGAAAGTTTGTGTGTTTGTAAGTGACTGAAGGAGTGAGTGTGTGGGTATGTTTGTTGTTCTTTGAATTTATGTCGGCTATATCGATTTACATAAAATTTTATACGCAGGTAGCTTATAAACCTGATTAATATACAGGATATTTTCTGAAGAGGGTTGCCACCTACTTAAAAAGTTTAATTCAATTAAAATTATTAGATCAACGAAATTTTAAAAGATTGAGGACAAGCGAATGAGGTTAAAAGAAAAATTATTTCGAAAACATTTTAAGAGGTTCGCCGCCTGTTTAAAAAGTTAAAATAAATTATAACACCGTGCGATGAAAACAAAAAAAAATTCAAAACACACGAAACAATCATTATACTCGCGAAACATTGGCCAAATATAGTAAAACTGCGTTTTTAGTATTTCTCGGGAAGGTTTTAATCACTTTCAGGCATGAAAAACAAAACTTCGTTCAGGTATAGCTATTGAAACGAAAATATGGAAATATGTAAATTTAAAAAATTTTGACTTTCCAAATCTAATAAATTGAATAACTATTTTACATTAAAAATTAGGTGGCAACACTATTTAGAAATATGCCAGAATGGAGGGTACATATTTTTTTATTGTATATGTATGTATACATATACTATATATGCTCGATTAAATCATTAAGATACAAGTTCGTATTACAAAAAAACGTGGCAACCCTCATGAAAAATATTTCTGGAATTGAATTTAAAAAAAAACTTTCATTTAATATCCATATTAAATTGTTTCAGTTAAATTTTGTATAATAAGTGGCAACCTTGCACTTATATCCTAAGGGATAAAACTTGTTATAGAGGCAAATAATTATTTAAGAGCTATTGTTTAGTACCTATAAACAGTAATATTGGCTGCATTTCTTTATTCATTCTGAACGTTTGGAATAAACTTTTTTGTTTATTTATTCTTTAGAACGTTCCTGATGATATGTTGACGTATATTTCAAACGCATTCTGTTTATTCCGGCTGTGAAATGGGATTATCCGGAATGTATAAAGAAACGCAGCCATTGTATCTTAATTTTCCAAACAGAAAATGTAATAAATATACGATAGAAAATAGGTGGCAACCCTATTCAAAAATATTTCTGAATTGGGTTTTTTTTCTCATTTCCATTTGATACTCATGTTATGATGTTTTATTTTTTTGTTACTAATTGAAAATAGGTGGCAACCCCATACGAATATTTTTGGAGATAAAATCAATACAGATAACCTAAAAATGCAAAACGTTATCTGAATACAAAATTGCAACAAAATCGTTAAAGCCGTTTCAGCAACTTTTGTAATTAGAATTGTAGGCATTAAGCCTTACATACATCCTTCCATAAAGGACTTAAATTGCATAGTTATAATTTGCTCAAAAAAGTGCTGGCAGCTACTTCTGCAAATTTAACTCGAAAACTATTATTTTGCATTATGTCGTTCTTGCAGCAAGCGAACGTTTTGTGTATGAAAAACGTACATTTTCTTTTCTAAAAAAAAGATGAGAGCAAAGAATGCGATCACTACTTGGCTTATGCACATATGCACCTTCGCACTTTAATTATTTCAGTGTCAGTACTTGGCATTTTACTGCCGAAAGTATGGTCAACGTCAGCTGTAGTGGGATGGATTTTTGTGTATGTATGTAGCTATGTATGTGAATCGGCTTCATAGGAATGGCAGCTGTGCTAGAGCGTACTTGTAAAAAAAAAAACAAAAAAAAAAAACTTAGAAGTTAGTTTGTACAGTGTGCAAATGTCGGTGATATGTGCAGGAAGATTTGAAGCGAGCAGTAATCGAAATTTTGCATTTCAGTTAAAAAAGAAATTTACCAAATTGACTTTACTTTTATTGAAGGTAAGAAACAATATGCAGTTAAAATTTATCAAGACTTTATAACAATTGTGTTGTAAAGACCATAAATTTCAAATTCGCGACGTCTTTGCCCTCTTTCTACAATTGCGCTTTTGCCACCTATCGTTTAATAAACTTTGACGCTGATTGTAACCTATTTTCAAACACTGTACCAGTCAAATAACCAATTTGGACCTTTCATTGCTTTGCATTTTTACGAGCTCGTGTATATATAAATACAACTACAACAAAAAAAAAAAAAAACCAATAAAAGTACTGAGTAAATGCCATTTCAGCACCCGAGACAAATCGATAGGCAAGTCTTGGCAAAAATGTTTCCATTTTATAGCTGGGTTTTCCTCAAAATACCAAAAGGGTTATAAAAAAAAAAAAATTAAAAAATACCTCAATCTTTACATCGGGACCGCCGTAAATTAAACTCAAGCAGACAAACAAGCAAATATCCATAATACCCATACATATGTACATTAGACTGCATCACCAAAAAAAAGTTGCGGTTTTTCCGCCGTTATTACAAAACTGATCATATTTGAAGACGTCCAGCAAAATATTTCGGAAAATTTTTAAGATTTACGTGCGCTGGACCGATTTGAAAATACCGCCAAAAATTGAGTTTTTTTATAAATAAAAATAGTTTCTTAAGGAACTTTTTGAAACAAAATCCCCTCATATACCAATCTTTGAAAAAAGTTTAAAAGCAGCATTAAAAATCTCATTACTACGATTCCGCTGAAAATTAAAGAAAAAAAAATTTTTAATATTTTTTTCAAAAAATTTTAAGAAACTAGTTTGATTCATAAAAAACTCCATTTATTTTCAAATCGCTCCAGCTCACGTAAGTCTTAAAATGTTTACGAAATATTTTGGTGGAAGTCTTGAAATATAATAAATCTTATAACTCCAATGGAATGCAGTACCGATTTTTTATTTTATTTTATTTTTTGTATGGGGAGTGATGCAGTCTAATGTACATACATATATATCGGTGCATTTAGTTAAATCAAATAACTCAAGTTCCTTCCTACTAATACATACATACATGTATGGAAGTATATATATAAATATGTACGTATGTTTACTCGTATGAGCGTGTGTGCGCTAACATAAGTATTAAAGCATAGAAGACCTTTGTAATATTGCTGAGATAATAAATTTTAAGCGCAATTTCAAAAGTCGTAAATCGAAGCGGTGTCGCGTGTTAAAGTATTAGCTTATTCTTTTACTTCCTATATCTAGGCTTTGCATGCCATCTCCCACAGATTTCGCACTTTCTGCGCAGGTATATTTGATTTTTATTTTTTTTGATACTTTAGATGGGTTCAGCTGGAATCCTACGTTACCTATACATAAATACTTATTTGAAGTAAAGTGAATTAATATTTAGAGATCAAAGAAAATCGTATCATAAGAGAACTTTTTATAAATGTTTGATGCAGAAATGTCCCTATAGCATCTAGTTGCACAGCTGTTTTCGTACGAATCGAAAATTTGAAATTTTTGTATAGAAAATTATAGGAAAATTTTTTAATATTTTCGATTCGTACGAAAACAAGAATACGCCGCTTATCCATTTGGATAATATTGTTGACGCAGATTACTGTAAATTTAATAGCATTTGAAAATGCAAAATAAATTTAAGATAAGCCAACTAAATCAAAAGAAAATGGTATTAAGGAAACGCACTATTTTTAGAACTCATAAACTCATAGATCCGAAATTCGGCTATATCTCAAATACTGTTCTACTCTCGTACATTTTGATTCCGTACTCGCATTCAACGGAAAATTCTACGTTAGAACGCATATAAACAAGTCGTAGGTTGGACAATGTTTTTTCATTTCTGTAAACTTGTCTGCTTTTATTATTAAAAATGCGTAGTCCTTTTGCCACGCCCATTACAAATTATATATCGTTAGAAAGACTGGAAAATAAGCTATGGAAGCAAGATACTTAAAAAAAATGGTTTATTAAAACAAAAAATGCAAAAACATTTCTTTTATTGGAAATTTTTTGAAAAAAGAAAAAAAAAATCTTTTGCAAAGACAGCGCTGTGCTTACTTGTTTTTTGTTGTAACTAGTACTGGAAGTTTAGAAGCTTCCAATTAGACGCCACACAAATCCACTACAGAATTTCTAGGTATTTAAGTCTTCTAGTTGCAAACGAACGTTTAGCGCTCTTTGTTTTAACCTCAATTCAGCTATCGTAAAAAAAATGTCACACGCAGCTGTGATGAGCGATGAACTCTCAAGTGTGCAGTGCAGCAACACAGCATACAAACATACATATTCATTATATTGTACATGTACATACGTACATATATATTTAATCACTTCGAAGCCACTCCTCAAGCCTACATAAATATAAATAAATCTATACATGCATGGCGGCTTACACACACATGCCTACACTTAAATACATGTGTACCACCTATGTACGGCTTGAATGCTTGTACACCATTTTGTTGCATGCAACGCAGAATTATGCTGTTGGCAAACATGATGACCAACAATAATATCAACGACAACAACAACAACAACAACAACAAATCGCAAAGTTCTAAATACATAGCTTACAACAAGCAGCCATCAGCATTAACCAACCAACCAACCAACGAGCGAGCGCAGCTGAGAATCTGCGCGCGCACAGGGGCCAACCGAGAAGTCGTCAAGCAGCCAAGCCGACAATCAACCAATAATTTTTTTTTTGCCCAGCCAGACGCCATGTAACATGGCTGGGGCTATTGCTAAGCCTCAGCTGAGCGCGCAGCTTTCGTTGAGTGTCATTTGTAAACAACTTGACAACAACTGCTGCAGTAGTAGATATGTAGTTGCAAGTTGCAACATACGAACATTCCGCTTTCGCAACAACAAACTGTGCNACGAAAAGATGAATGCAGGCAACTGCATAACTGGCGGCTTATGGACGGCGACGTGCTCACTTAATTTCAAATGGCCGGCAACTCTAAGAATAGCGTTGCACGTTGATGATCACCCTCCCCCCCTGCTGTGCAGCGCGCGGTGGAAGAAAAACGCGCGGAGGTGTGGAGAATTTGCGAGCGCGCGCGCGCATGCGCTTGAAAGTCAGTGGGTGATATGCATACACTTAGCGAAGCTTACAAGCCTTTGCAATGTTGTTATTGTTGTTTTTGCAGCGCCATGCACATTTACATATGTACATAAATATATGTACATATGTTGTGTCAGTTACAAGTGCATATCGTGTCATTTGGTCATTAGTGTAAGGTGCATGTTGCCGCGCGACTGCTCGTTTGCTTTTACTTACCTGTTGTTGGTAGTTGTTGTTTGTTTTTTTCTTAGTTAAGCCTGTTTGTTGCACGTTTGCAAGGCTTGTTGAAGTCCATGTCATTTTCGCCGCCATTTCTCAATAGCGGTCAATGTGGTGTTTTTGGTGTTGCAGCGCGTTACAAATGGCGGCCAATGGTGTGGAGAAATGCAAGAAAGTGGCGTAGGAATTGCCTTTTGAGTTGAATTGTCGGATATACGGTGGACCTCAAAACGTTTTAGAAAACTTATTTGTGGTCCGATTAATTTAGGTATATTTCTCTCTAATGAATAAATGAAAAATATTTCGTTGACTTTAAATCATAAATTTACGTTCTTTCGTCTAAAAGAATATATCATCCATTTTAAACTCTTTGCTGGTAATAAAGAGTTACATCTAAGACGTTCTGCATACGTTCGTGACGTGGAACTTTACGAAAAATAGAGGGAACCACTTCACAAATTTTGACTCGGCTACTTCCAAAGCGTCATCTTTATGCTCAGATGTATTTTCCTTTATTTCAAGTTCAGTCAAGATCTTAAGACCAAGAACTTTCGCGACAGCAGATATAAGTACCCTTCCCATTCCTTCGCCTTCGGCGCTCTACACATACATTTCCTCTAGGCGTGCGTTGTCTCCTTGCCTTTAGTAGTTTGGAATTTGCCATTTAAAAAAAAAAAAAAACAGGTGTTCCACTGCCATTGCACTAAACAAGCTTGGATGTTTCCGGCTACTCATGCATTCGCCTGTTTATTAGGGTCAATACAATCCTCTCAATATATTTCCACTTTTTGGTGGTCATCTTTTAAAAAGGGGTCGCTATCGCACTTAGCCTTAGGGGTATTTGGTTCCATCTATTCCTTCAGCTTTCCCTGCTTTCCTGCTAGCGTTGATTTCGATTCGCAAAAATTCTCAAGAAATACTAAATTTTCATACAAGCTGGGCCACTACCACAATCAAGCGTTAGCTAAAAGAGAGAATGCGTACTTAATTCATTTTGTGTGCTTTCGCTATCTCATCCAATGTTTTCAAATATTTGAGAAACTCTTTGAAATTCTTGGCATACAACATTTTTCTCCTTGGCAACCCTCCAACCCTTGGTAATATACCCGCATCTTACATAACTCGCGTAAGTAAGGGGGGCAGCCAACTGTACCACACCTCCGCAGCTATTTACGAACAGCTCAGGTATAATACCATCCAATCCTGGGACATTTTCTCTGGGGAAGGATTTTATGGAAAAGGACCGAGCTTGCTGCTGGAGCATCATGGAACGTTCGGTGAAGACACCTGCAGTTCAAATGCCCGTTTGTACTCCTCATATTTCCGAAGGGTTTGCTTAGAGGACGCACTTCGCGCAAAAAGAATTGAATGTAGGTACCTGTGATCCGAAAAGGAGTGTTCGCTAAGAATAGTCTAATCCGAGATTAAATGAAGTCAGTGTTAGGTTAAGGTCCTCTTACCTGTTGGAAATTATAAACATAGGGTGAATTATACCTGCTGCAAATTAATAAGTCTTCACTTAAGGTAAAAGAATGGCTCACCTCGAGAATTTGTGTCCGAACTTCTCCCAAACTGAGTACCGCGTAGGTTTATCGAAACATTTTATAACACTTTCCTCGATTTGGCTTCTGCTATAGTGCTCCTTAGAAGCATTGAAGACTGTTGCACCCCGTCGTCGTATGGAATATGGGAGGATATTGGTCCAACCTCTTCGTCAAAATACCTTTATTAGTGGAATTATGTTAAAGAAAAACTTTAAGCTCACCTCGGATGAGCATGCAGAGCCTGGCTGTGGTTATGATTTTTTCTTCTTAGTCCAGAAATTCCATTAGTTCTCAGCCACAGCTACTGGTTCAGAACCACATCAGCTAAATATTGCTCTAGGTGGAGAAAAAGATTGGCGGATGCCGCCTTTGAGTCTTGGAGATTAATCTTAAGAATCTTCATTCTCTAGAATGCTCTCCATGAGCGCTAACTCCGCGCTCTCACCTCCGATGTCGACCCCACCGAACAGCTTCTGGAGACCGAAGACGACGGACACTCCGGCAGAGGAGCTGTCGTGAATGCTCTCAGCATACGATAGAGCTCATTCGAGTT
This sequence comes from Rhagoletis zephyria, assembly GCF_001687245.7. Lineage (NCBI taxonomy): Eukaryota > Metazoa > Arthropoda > Insecta > Diptera > Tephritidae > Rhagoletis > Rhagoletis zephyria. The sequence continues at coordinate 14,074 of NW_016164284.1, read as the reverse complement.
CCATGTTCACGGAGTCAACTGAGGGAATATTTTGGAAAATATATTGCATCTCAAATTGTCTACTATGCTCTTAAAAATATCGAATTGAATTACTGACCGCACTGTTTCCGTAAATATAACAAACTCGAATGTGCTCGAAAGAAAAAAAAAATTATGAATTTGTATTTGATGCGCGCATCCTTTTTTTAATAGCTTTCAGCGTTCACAGAACATCCGATGTGCTGCAACAAATTCTAATCTTATTTTCTAGTCTTTCATTTACTCGTTGCGGTTAGTTCGCTGCTTCCTTTCTTCAAGTGCTATTTGGGAAAATTTACTTGCAACCACCACATCAAGTTGTTTCCCGTCATGGTTGTACGTAGGTACGTACGTACGTACATATTATTATTGTTATTGCAATGACTTGTTCGTTGTTGTTTTTTTTTTTTTTGTTTTGCCTTCGCGGTTGCATTGTTGTCGCACGTCTGCGCCACGTTTATTTAAATGTTGTCAGCTTTAGAACATAATTTTGTCGTGACACTGTCAAAAAGCGCTGTTGTGGGCACGCTTAGGTTCAGATCAACCACAACCACAACGACAACGACAACTAACTATGTACAAGCACAGGCATACAAACACTAATGCGCAGACACGACAGCATCAGCAGGCTTTAAGCTTCAGCTACATATTGACAAAGTGTGTACATGCGCTTATTTGAGGTTTATTTTTTTTTTTTTGTATGCTCTTCACAACTTAGTTTCTATAAAATATTTATGCGTGGGCTGGGAAAAACTAATTCTATGTTCTGGAGCAAAATGGGAAGCAAAGCAAATCGAGAAGCGAGAAAAAAGTACATATAAGAGAAGTTTGAATGTACAAAGCCACGCCAGCCACAAATGAAGTCACTAACTGGTTTGAGAAGCGTGTTGTATGTAAGTAAATATTAGCAGACATGAAGTAATAAAAAACCAGACTTTCAAACATACTACGTGTATATAAGTATGTATGTACTTGTTTCTTGTCTACCTGCAATAAAATACTTAAGAGACAGTTGCGTGATCTTAAGCTATTCTTGATAGAAGTATGGGACGATTTTTAATAGATTTATATATAAGTAGGCATGTATTTATAATGGATAGCCTCAAAGCCAATGGCTCATCGCTGTCCGAAAATATATGTATGTAGATTGAGGTGCGCAAATTTTGGCCTTTGTTCTATTTAATATGGCCTAGAAGGCACTCACGTAATCTAAAGGACTTTTCGATGTAAAAAATACTTCAAAACTGTTAACTCTTAGCCAGAGCCATTTAGAAGCCAACCGTTGAAGTGGATTATTGAAAAAGTACAGAACTCTTCCTTGGCTTTGTGAATCCTAGTTTTATAAAACCAAGCACCCTTAGTCTCCGGCCATTCTATGCATCATTTTCTTTTGTAGAGAAATATATGAGTAGCATGCGTCGCATGATGTTCTAGGATTATTCTAAAACTAATAATTACACCGGATGCCAAACTAAATTTGACTAATGTCAGCCTGGAGGTCAAGCGAAGAAGCGGCAAGGTTGGATTGAAAGCTGCATTGAGTGTTTTAGGAAAGAGCAAAGCAAGAAAAATGGAAAAAGAAATCTTCTGGGGATGGCGTTGAAATCACGTTTCACACAAGATTGACAAAAATGCAACGACCCAAAGACGACAAAAATTACCGTAAGTGCAAAAAGGTGAGGGGGAGTAGCGGAGGTATCTAACTCCGATATCAACTGTCAGCGATAGACTGAGGGAGGATTTTACACTGGAACCAGCTGAGCAAAGGCGCACTAGGCAGCTCTCCCCATAGTGAGAAGAATCAACGGAGAAACACGTCTGTCCTAAAAGATGTCCAGGGTTCAACTTCACGTCGCGCTCGGCGATGGGGTCCACTGGTAGCGATAACTTTCTTTATGAGAGGTGGGTCGAGTCCAAACAGGTGGGCAGAGATACCTGTTTAGAAATCCTTAACCCTACTCCAGGACTCGACTAAAAAGAGTTTCAAAACGAGTTTTCTAGAGAATTCCAAGGCAAGGTAGCCGAACCTAAAGACGGTAAGTGTGGTTTTAATTTCAAAGTGATCCCCAAAAGAGAGGTACCTGGAAGACCCAGGGCCCGCGTTAGGCTGCCGAAGATAGCATTTGATAACGAAAATCTGGTGCGTTTTTTACCGTGTAAAAACCTATTAATGAGTGGTGATTCGAGCAGAAAGCCATTGGAGGGCGCACAAAGCTTTTGTCTTACCTTTTAAGGCCGAACGAAGAGTACCACGAGCCTCTCCGAAAGGCAGATAATAAGCTGTTCTACATCTAAATTCCAGATTTTCCGGTCGATGGAGCCGATCAACGAAGTTCATGTCCAGTACGCCAATCAGTTGTTGAGCGAAATTACGCTGAGAGACAATACCAGCGAGAAGATTGCGGAGGTGCTAACCGGGTGTTGAGCGAAGCGACTATACGCGAAGAAGTATCGGAGAAAGTCAGTCATGGCGATCCAGGCAAATCTTAGGCATTCTAAATCCTCCTCGGAACACCTATACATCGACTTTACAACCGTTTTTGATAGCACGAAGCAAAGCTGCTGCTAACGTGGTCTATATCAGCAATAATGCCAGCCTGAGATCAAGTAAAGAATAATTCTTGTCAGCATATGCTACTTTAGGCTCATTAGGCAATCGACAAGCACAATCCTCTCCTGCGGAACACAGCTCACGATATACAAGTTTTTCACCAAGCACCAGAATGCTTTTGGTTAGAACAACCGGCGGTATTTCACAAAAAATAGAGTCAATGGGCGAAGTTTTTTTTGGATTTCGGCCTAAATCAATATACGGTTGTACTGCCGCCAAATAAGAAGAATAAGCCGGTACTAGTTCCGGACTCATCCCGGGCAAGTCACATTTTTTGTAGGTCTATTTTTGTAGGTGCATATAAGTACATATTTATGTACATACATATGTAAGAATGTGACTGAATAATTTCATTCATGTAGCTTTCACATAGGTATGCATAGGCAACCTGTTTCTAAAGAGCTTCATTAATGATTTACTGGACGTTTATGTATATATGTGCTGACTTTTCTTTTCAATTTCCATCATTAGCATTTGGCCGTTCGGACTGGCTTCGTGATAATTAAAATGTGTCATAAACCAATGAAGTGCCTCGTATAAGTAATAGTGTGGTAATCAAAAGGAAAATTGAAAGTTATTTTACACCTTTAGAAAGTTACAAAGATTTAAAAAAGCTCATGGGAAATATTTGAAGTAAAAATAATTATTTTCGTTGTATTCAAAGGCTAACATCATACTCTATTTGTCGTCCTACTAAGTGATCCTTTTAATATTATAAAGTTTTGAAAGTTTGTTTGTCAGTGGCTGAGTGATTGAGTGAGTAGGTATGTTTGTTGCCCTTTCATGCTAAAACAGCTATACGTATTTTGATGAAATTTGTAAATCCGGATTTACGTAAAGACATTTTTTTGAAAGACCTTTGCCACCAAAAATGAAAACCTTAAATAAAATATGTACTACAACAATGTGAGTGTCACATACACAAAAGGTAAAAAACGATTAATCCCAAAAGTATTTTTTTTTTTTTAATGAAAACCAGTTTAATTAAATAGTTGTATTTCAAAAATATATCTATGGGGCTGCCACCTGTTTAAAAACTCAAAATCAATTTAATGGTATAAATATGAACGTTTGCGAGCAAGTATATCAGTACTGCTCTTTCTTTGAAAAAAAAAAAAAAAAATTGGCATGCAGGTGCATACCGCGTATCTTTTCGAGATGGCTGCCACCGGCTGAAAAATTTAACTATTGTTTTAAATTAAAATTTTAGCAAAATATTACAATACTTTTGAACCGACTAAATTTAAGCATATAAAGAAAAAATTTTATAAAGAAAAAATTTTTTAAAAGGATTGCCGCCTAATTTAAAAATTAAATAAAATTTTATTAATAATTTAAGTGAAGTATTACAAAATGGATGGCAAACCAGCAAATTTTCATGCAAGTTTTTAACTTTACTCAGATTTCTTTGAGTGTGCAGTTTTGCAGCCCATTAAATTTTATTAAAAAAATGCAAGTTCGCGTTGATTTTAGATTTTTTTTTTTTTGTTGAAGGTGTTTTGCGTTTTTTCCATATAAATTATTTTCGAAAACAAATTTTTGTATGGAAGTAACTACGTGAAAAAAATTGGAAAAAATCAACAATGATTCCTAGCTACTTAAAACTTGTATTTTATTATAATAAAATTGAATGGGTACAAATCTGCGTATTCAAAAAAAAATTTAAAAAATCCGATTAAAAAAATTAAAATTTGCATGAAAATTTGCTGAATTTTCGTCAGTTTTGTACAAAGCTTAGGAATTATATTTTTATGTTTTTTGTTGTAGAATGAACTTTTTTTTTATAAAAAATTGGCGGAAAAATATTAGAAAAAAAATTGTTCAATATATTGTGAAAACTTTGCTGGGCCAATACTTTTTGCCGGCAGTGTATAATTTTTCTTTTTTGACATTTGAAATCCCAACGCTAAATCGAACTTAATGCAGGCAAAGCCGCTGTCAAACACGAGCTCAATAATATTTCCCCCCTATTTCTACTTTTAAGAAACTTCAAGAACCTTACGCCTCCAGACCATACACTCACAATACATAAAACCAAGACACAGCAATGAAAACATTTATATACATACATACAGACAATTTTTTTTTTCATCTTTCCTCACAGCCTCAAATCAACTCAAGTGGCTATACCATAAACATGTGTCAGACGCTTCATTTAACTGCTTAAATCAAATAATTTAATTAATTTACAAAAGAGTTATTAAAGTTAACCGTCATGCCCACAGTTTTCACACACGCGCACAAACGCAATGCCAGTATATGGATACTTACATCTTGCAGGCCAGCCAGTAGCTCTGATTCAAATTGTGATGTACTTAAAAGCGGCAATAACCGCAAAATCTTATACGCTGGACACATAAATCTTCATGCATATCTAGATAATAAATATGAGTACTTTGTTCAAGTACGCAACTGAACAGAGATCTGGATACGAGCAAATATATGTAGAGCTGTATGTATGTAGTTGTAGTTGTAGTAAGTGGAGTAGATAGTCGTTCATATAGACAATGTGACGTACTCAGCGCCACATGGCCAACCACAACCGTGGCGAGCGGTCATAAAAGAAATGTGTGTTGTTGAGGGGGTAGAACCCAGTAGGAAAATATTGAAAGCTATTTTTTCTAATTAATTTGGTAAACTAGTATAAAGTTGCAGGTTTTTAAGGTCGGATATATGTATATGGAATTGGCTGATAGGAGTTGCGCAATTTGTTTTTCGCGTACAGAAAAACTATCTGAGCCGTTTGTAAAATTTGTGGTGAACGCGAGAGCAGACTGCTTGCTAACCACCATTAAGTCAATCGCTGAATAGAAGGCTGCAGCGTATCCAGCACAGTAGCTGGTTCCACTTATATAAAACGTGAGACACAGTGGTGGAATAGGTAACTGGATCGCTAATCGCTAAATTGACAAGAAGCCTTTCAGCAGTGCCATAAGGTCACAACAGCGGGACGAGTATAAGGCTGCCCTCACTGTCTTCGAAAAATTTATTATAAACTCAAATAGGGAACCATTGCGGTTGAAATATGAGTCAATAGAGAAGCTGCCTTGGGGCCGCCGCTTGCGCACAATTTTAACAAACCAGCATTGCAATAGGACAGACCTTTTCGAGAATGCAATATTGCACCTTACGAACAATAACAGCGAGACCCCGAATCATCTGCTTCCCCCGACCTCTTCGATGGAGTATGACCACAGTACCCCGGTCTACTCGGAAAACATATTCCCTAGAGTTAGAAGTCCTAGCATATCTGGCGCCATCTTAGGCAGCGATAAGGTGCAGCGCGAGGTAAAGTATTTCCATCCTTTCAAAGCAATAGGTAATGAGATTTTTCAGCACTACTACAGAGAAGTATTGAGGATATAAGTAGCCCTGGTTTGCGTATTTAGAGCTACTTATTGCTGGGAATATATACCGCATGCTTAAAGAAGGTGTTCGTGTTATTTACTCCTAAATAGGGAAACAGCCCCCTTGACTTAGCTAAACCATGCAGACCTATAAGCATTTGCCCATGCCCATGAAAACATACAAGAGCATCTTTCGGAGGAGAGATTAAGCTACGTAGGAACTACCATGGAGAGAAAATCCAAATATTGAGCTATAGCCAGGCTGTTCTTCTACACTTTACCACAAAGCTTCGTCACCCTTGTAGGGACAGCGCATGAATACTTCGATGGGGTGAAATAAGTAGGTGTTAGATTAGGCTTGGTACATTCTGGAAGAGATGGTCTGAGCTCGAGGCCGATAGAGTAGCCTTATAACCTTAACCATATTCATATTCATATCCTTATTAATATTAATACTCATACTCACACTCGTAGTCGTACTCATTCTCATACTCATACTTATACTCATTTTCATATGCATCTCCATATTCATATACGTACTCATATTCATTTTGATATTCATATTCATCTTGCTATTCATATTCATGTTGATATTCATATTCATATTCATATTCATATTCATATTCATATTCATATTCACATACTCTCATTTATTACTACCGGGCTTTGCAAGAATAAATACATATGTATATACATATTTACATGCTTGTGTTGCATGTACATATATGTGTGCCGCACTTTCTGTGCGAACGTGTGGTACGTGTTCGCTTTAAAATCATAATCATCCGCATAATAATAAAAATAATAATATATGATGGATATGGGCGGAGGACAGCGANCATAGTCTCATTTATTACTACCGGGCTTTGCAAGAATAAATACATATGTATATACATATTTACATGCTTGTGTTGCATGTACATACATATATGTGTGCCGCACTTTCTGTGCGAACGTGTGGTACGTGTTCGCTTTAAAATCATAATCATCCTCATAATAATAAAAATAATAATATATGATGGATATGGGCGGAGGACAGCGATAAAATTCAAGCAGGCTATCTCTCCTTCCATCCATATTCACTCCTCGCATCATCCATTTAAACTACATATCTACATACATACATACATACATACATATCCAACTGGCTCGTTGTGTGTCTGTCTGTTTTAGCTGGTTTGCTGCTTGACGATGATCGTAAGCGGCGCGGCAACAGTGGCAGTGCTAGCGGTGGCGGTGGCGGTGGTCTTTTCCATTATTGTTGTTGTTGTTGTGCCGCTGTCTTAACTACTGCGCTACACTTCATTGGTCAGTGCGAAGCTGCTGCTGTAAACCGATAAGTTCGTATCGGTTGCCTCGAAAACGCTCCACACACAGCCAGTCGGCCGGCCAGCTTTCAAATTGAAAGAAACTTTGCTTCAATTTTTTTTTTTTTTTATTTTTTGCTTAACAAACGGTTGCCAGATACGTTTCATTATGGCCACAAGAACAAATAAGTAATAAGACCTACCGGTCTTACACCAACGACAAACGTTGCAGCGTCAAAGCCAACAACCACAGTCAACAGCAACAACAAAACTCAAAACTGCAGTTACTGTTTGCTGGCTACTAACGCAGATAGCCTGGCTGTTGCTGCTGCCTGGTGATTCGTCGTCGTGCGTCCAACAGCGGGAAAATGACGATTTGATGATAATGACGTTAAGGAGTGAGAGCACACGTAGGAAGCGTGAATATGCTGGGAAAAATAAACCTACATATGTATGCAGCTATGTGCGTCGTGTAGGCAGTTGCACGTCTCCAATATGACGAAAAGTTTGCAGCNATACATATGTGTGCAGCTATATGCGTCGTGTAGGCAGTTGCACGTCTCCAATATGACGAAAAGTTTGCAGCAAAGCATAACTTGTCTGAATTAGCTGCCAATAAAGTTTTCAGTTTGTTTTTTTTTTCCTTTTTTTCATGAGGCGACTTGAAGCCAAGACCGCAACGCTAAGCGCAATAAAAAGGGGGAAACGCAGTCAAGTATGCAATAAAATTAATTAAATTTGTTGAAAGACAAGCGTAGACAAAATCTGTTGCCTGCCTGCCTGCACGCTGTATGTAGTATACGTGTATGCAGAGGAAACAATGCATTGCGATAGGAGGATGTGGCAANTTTCCCCCTTTTGGCTTGAGACGAGTTGAAGCGAAGACCGCAACGCTAAGCGCAATAAAAAGGGGGAAACGCAGTCAAGTATGCAATAAAATTAATTAAATTTGTTGAAAGACAAGCGTAGACAAAATCTGTTGCCTGCCTGCCTGCACGCTGTATGTAGTATACGTGTATGCAGAGGAAACAATGCATTGCGATAGGAGGATGTGGCAAGAAGGCTGTCGGAAAGGATGTACAGTAGCGAATTGTNTGTAGTATACGAGTATGCAGAGGAAACAATGCATTGCGATCGGAGGATGTGGCAAGAAGGCTGTCGGAAAGGATGTACAGTAGCGAATTGTTTCCAGCTCTTTATTATAATAACCTAATAATAATTAACTTATTAATACATTCTCGTACTTTGGCGCATTCATAAGAGTACTTTTGTTACAAACATACACATGCACATATGTACATACATATGTATGTAAGTTTTACATGTGTCTATGGTTACTTGAATGCACGCATGGAGAAAAGTAAGTGCCCGCGTGAATTCAACCACCTGTTTGATGTTCCATATCAGCACAATCATCAGTGTCACGCGTTTTGTTGGTTAATGTTGCCACATTAAGAGAGTCACTTTTGTGGAAAGATAACATTTTGCTTAAGAAATAAACATTTTTTTTTTTTAAGAATGTACTTTACGAACATATGCACATAAACTTGTGTTCCTTACACATGTACATACATGTAGGTTTATTCAGCTTTGCCGCGTAAGATTAGCCTGATACTACTCAACTTAATCCAGTCTGGTACGAGTACCAATAAAATCTAAAAAAATTGAAAAAAAAGTTAAAACGGAAAAAATTAAATATGTTCTCACAAATTAAATGCAATTAAAAAGCAACTTTTCTTTTAAAAACAATCAAATCTGAAAGTTTTATAAAAATACGCAACAAATTTAAATATACATAATTAGAAAATATGTATTTTTCTAAAAAGTAAATGAAATTTTTTTTTAATAAAATCTGAATAATAAAGTAAGAAACATTTTAATGAAAATACAAATTAAGTTTATACAAATTAAAACACTAAAATCTTTAAATAAAAGATGATTTAATTAAAAAACTGATCAAAATATTTAAAAAAGGAAAGAATAAAATAAGTTCCTAAAAATTAAATGAAACTAAATAAATATGTTTCTGTTAAAATAATATAATCTAAAAATTAAAAAAAAAACTAAAATAAAAAAATTAAGAAAACAAAAAATAAAACAAGTTCCTAAAAAATAAATGAAGAGAAAAATATTTCTTCTGCGGGGCAAAGGTTTTTTTTTTCATCGCTTCGCTCTAGGTGCACTCCGCTATCTTATTTCGCTCCGAGCTCCGGTCCCGCGCACCTTTTTTGGAAAAATTTTCTCTTTGATGTAGAAATGCATATAGATGCTCAAGGAGCCCATTTAAAACAAAAAAAGTCCGTTTTAAAATGTATGTTTGCAAAAATTTACTTTTATTTATATGATCCCAATATAAATATTTTGCCTTTTAAAAAAAGTGACAGATATTAAGTCTCCGTTTTTTTGTATCGCCGTTCATATGGCAGTGGCAATTATCCCTGACTGATGGTCATTGCGCACTGAACAGTATTGCCAAGTAAAATAAATAGAATGGAAACTTACTCAACAAGGTCGTTTTTTAGTGACACAAAGAAATTAAAAAATTAAAATTAAGTAAATTTATCAATTGAAATGTCTTCTTTACGGAGCGAAGCAGCAAATAATTGTTGGCTCTTCGCTCCAGCTAAAATTTTACTGAAATTAAAAACAAAAAAATAATTAAAAAAGAAAAAAGAATAAATGTTGCTACAACTTTAATAAACTTTAAAAGAAATATCTTTTATTTTGTTAAATTAAAAAAATATACAAAATTTTAAATAAATTGAATTGAAAGCATAAATGAATTGCAAAAAATTTATAAAAATGTATACTTTTCGACAAATTAAATGAAAATAAAAGATAAATCTTTTCAAAAGAGAACACTAAAAATTCATTTAAAAAATAAAAAATTTAGTAAGCTTGTAAAAATTAAATGAAATTAAAAATGTATATAAATTTTTTCTCCTTACAATAACAAATTCTAAAAATTTAAAAATACGAAAAAAATGTTTAAAGTTAGTTACTTAGTTATGTGGCATGGTGACGTAGAAGCAACTACCATTCGTGCTATCAAAAGCGGGTTTTAGATAAACAAAATTGTGCTTTACGACAATTTTTTTTTTGTCTAGATATTTTCAAGGATTTGTATATGAAAATTTTCACTATGAAAATTTAGTCAAAGGTGGATTTTCCAGCGCTGAAGCTAAAATAATAAGGACAAATCATTTTATTCACTGGACCACTTCGGCAACTTTAAGAAGGCTTGTACAGCGGTTGCACATAAAAGCTGTAGCAGACGACTTACTACCTCTTCACCGACAACTTCTTCAGGCAGCTCAGCCGATAATTTGTCGGCTACCAGAGGCTCTGCTGTGTTTAAGCGGCATTTTTGGTGTTCTCACCTCTTCTTGGTACGGAGTGGAAGGACGCCACCTGCGTGGCTATTGAAAATCGTTAAGAAGTGTTGCCTTCTTCACATCTCAAATGTACTCTGGATCCCTGATTGCTGCTTTATTTTCATACGAAAAAAAAATAAATTAAAAAAAAATTATGTTGCAAGAAAACGCAGAAACTAAAGCAATACCATCAAAAATATTTTCGCAATCTATTCCAAGTATTCTATAACAAAGCAATTTAACTGTTGCAACGCATTATTGGTTTTTGCCAAGTGTCAAGTAAAAAGTCACACTTCCAAGGCACGCAGTCACACACAAAGACAACACAAAGGCAAAACCGAAGACAAAACAGCATAGAGCCAATGGCGAGTCAACATAAAAATCGAACTCGCTGACTTGCCGCCTCGCAGCATTCTTACAAATTGTTGAAACGTTCACCTTTAACTTTGTCTGGTTGCAACATTTATGACTCTGCAAGTCAATGCAAAAANAAAAACAAAAAACAAGAGTAGACGCTTGGCGTTTAGTTTGGTGTGACTATTGTTCTTTTGGTTATTTTCAGCAATTGTTTTGTTGCTTTGTTTTGTTGCGCGTTTATGACTATTGCCTTGGTCTGTTTTATTGTACGTATTTCATTTTACACCAACACAAAGTAGTGCTAGTACACAACTGCATACATATGTACATATATACAAGTATGTATTATGAAATAGTTTGTACGCGTCCTTTTGTCGTCCGTCAACTGCCCCACCTTTTGCGGTTGGTTGGTTGCCCTTTGCAACATTCAAACAACATGCTTGTGCAACATTGACACTTTTCTTACATATTTACGTGCGTGTTGCAGCACAAAAAAAACGCATTTCCCGCATTTTGTTAATTGCAATGCACTAACCAATGTTAATAATAGCATGTGCAAGTCTAGCACTATGCAGTGCAAATATATGTTGAGGTTAGGGTGCATCACCAAAAAAAAGTTGCGATTTTTCACCGACATTAAAAAATGTATTATATTTTAAGACTCCCACTAAAAAATTTCGGTAAAATATTAATACATGACCTGCACCAACTTCAAAATACCTTCAAAAATGGCATTATTTTGATACCGTTCAAACAATATTTTTAGTATTTTCATGTAGACTTTTAAGCTTAAACTCTCCATTCAACTGAGGTGATTTTTTAGAAAAAATAAAGAAGAAAAGAGTACCTAATATTTTTTTTTTTTATAAAGAGTGATGCATCCTAATGTAGGCACACATCCGTATTTGGCGACTTGTGAATATTTTTACTACGAAGTTCTGCATATTTTCTCATCTTTTTTGTCGTCACCTTTCTTTGTCGTTGATTATGGCGTTGACCGCTTTGTTGCAAACCGCCGCTTAAAATTATGTACTTGCATAATCAGAATATGTAAAGATGTAGCTCATACTACTTACATATTTACTATATTAACATACTAATGTATGCTTAATAATTAAACACATATCCTCCTATGCAATTTGCACTTGCTACATCTTTCTTACATCCGCCGTATTCTGTTCAGAGGGGGAATATTTTAAAACTTATTTGCATGTTAACGCAATTAAAATCTGTTGACATATGAAAGAACTATCCTAATGTTCATGTTTGGGGAATATAAAAAAAAAAAACTTGATTCTATGAAAAGTTAGCAAGTAGGATTCTCAAACCGCTCAATGCTATGTTATCAAATTTTTGTAGCGTCTAAAGTGTTTCGCAAGAAGAAACTAGCCAACTTTTGCAGGTTTGTATTTTCCTGTAAGTCCGAAAAAGGGAATGTAAGGATTTTAGAGATTTTCGGGATGCTTGCGACTAAACCAGCATTTTCAAGACTATTTCGTGATACTCGGGACCAAATCAGGATTTCTAAAACTATTTCGGTATTCTCGGGACGATTTCGGAATTTTCGTTATTTTTATAGATCTTGTTTTCGATAAACTTATCGATATTGTTGCCGACATAATAATCGATTTTCTTATCGATATATTTATGGATATTTTTGTCGATATTTTTATCGATATAAAATAATCTATATTGTTATTGATATTTATGTTAACATATTTATCGTAATTTTGTATCGATGTTTTTATCGATAGATATAATAATCGATCTTATTAGCGCTATTTTCATAGATTTTGTTATCGATATTTTTATGGATTTTGTTATCGCTAGGGCAATTCATCTAAGCGCGTAAATGCCTCGTAACCGTGTAAACCTTGCAAACTAACTTGATTTCGTATGGAAAACCGGATTATTAACACTTGAGTCTTAAACATATTTTACATACGTTAGCTCTAAAGATCGTTGATTCGACGATGTCTTGTTTAAACCCTATTGTCGTCGAATCGACGAACATTAGTACTCGAAGGTTAATAAGGCTTACGCGGTTAGGAGGAATTTACGCGTTCAGCTGAATACCCAAAATATATTTGCCGATTAAGTCCTATAGTTAATTCCCAAACTGAATGCGGATTAGGGCCATTTTCGTTGACAACACTGACCGGAACTCAAAGAACGTATAATACAACAGAGGATATGCAAAGCTAGGCTGGAAATCTACCTCATTGGCGGCCAGAATACTGCCCTCTGTAGGCGTACAATTTTTTGAACAGATCAACTGCGCCATTAATCGGAATTCACGTTGCCATCTTGCTATGAAATGAAACTACTATGCTATGCTATGAAACTACCATGAAGCGGGTTCCGGTGGAATCTATCAGTTTCATTCCATTCGCGGAAGTTCAGTGATGGCGACTAAATTTTCCAAAAATTTTACCAAAGGTACCCTCGTGTCGTATTTACATATCAGGGGCACGGTAATTCCGGTAGAAAAATATATTTCGGCTGCTGCAATGACCTAAGTATCATCGAACTTGGGTTCTACCGAGTACATATCTCTAAGCTATTCGGCGACTTCGATATCTTCGACATCTTTGCTCTATGTACTATGAAACGACTTACTAACTGCGCTTCGATACGCTAAATTCCAATTACAAATCAGCAACAACTACAATTGACTACAATTGGCTGCAATAAAACGCAGCTACATATATCAATCGTATAAGTATGCGATACAACAGAAAAGCTGTGAACTTGATGGCATCGACAACGGCAACGACAGCTTCATACAAGCGTATACATACATACTTATAGGCATAGATATATATAAATGTATATAGTATGTACACTCGGTATATATGCAACAGTTGTGGAAAGCAACGATATTGTCCACGTCGCTTGCACTGTTTTTGTTGTTGTTTGTGTAAGTTGCTTAGCAATTGTGTTATCCCTGCTACCAACAACAAAGCTTTATTAGTTGTGATGCTTCGGCGCACCACTATTGGCAATGTACCTATGTATGTAACTATGTACAATGACTATGAGAGTACAACAAAAAATGCG
>NW_016164283.1:0-32347 GCF_001687245.7 Rhagoletis zephyria | reverse complement strand
AAAAAAAAAAAAACTGACTTTGATATCCAAAAAACCGGGTTAAAACAGTTGGAAAATACTGAGTCAATCACCCTAAAGAAAATACACCCTAAAGAAATGCACAGCTAGAAAAATTATTAAAAACCAACGCGATTTTTATCCTGAAACTTACACATTATAGCTAAAATTTAGCGAGCTATAAAACTGCAATATTTAAAAAAGAAAATATTTAAATTTTTTTTATGTTATTGGTAAAATTGGTAAAAAATGTGGAAATTATCACACATTTGGTTTGACCACTTATAACTTTACTTATCAGTCAATTCTTCGTACGTCTTAATTTTTTGTTTTTATAAATGATCTGCCGTTAAAGTGCATCTCCTCCTCAAAAAAACTCACGTTTCCTAACCTCGTGTGCCACTTTGTTGCGTACGGGTCGCCAGATGTCACGCCTCCTTTTTTTCAACGCGAAGACCTCCTCACTCTGCTCGGTTCGCCATGGGGTACGTTTGCTTCTAGCACGAGCTAGCTCGTCGGACTGTGGATTTCTGTGACCACCGCTGCATGGAACCGCACCATACAAGAACTCGTACCCCTCTTATGTTTTATAGGGACGCCAAATACCCTCCCTTTGGACTCCCCAACCCCAACCTGTCCAATACGTTAACCCCTTCAAGGCCTTTTGCTGCTATTGGTGTTATTTTGCCGGCGATCATAATGCCTCCCTACCGTGATCGATAGCGGCCAGATTCGTTGTCGACCCCGAACTCTAAGCCGTGTATCGTTTACGCCTTCATATTATCACGCCCATCGTTCAATGTCAATCCGTCTACACACCCACATCTAAAAACAAATTTCACCGTTTAATTCGATCAACCATGCACCGTCATTTATTTTACAAAATCTCTTACTCATTATACATTGCCCTTTTAATTGAGTATATTAATGACCTGTCCAATCGACCGTTTTCGATCCGGTCTAATAAAAAGTCCACGGTTTCCATAAAACTACCAGGCGGCTTCTGCAAATACATTTCCGCGTGAAATTAATAAATAAACGCACCGTGAATCCGNTATAGTCTCGTGAATAATTAGCAATTAATATCACGAGTATGTGCTTAATATGAGGGTTACTACTTTTTTAATAGTAGACCAATTTTTAATCCTTTACACAAACATATGTATTACCGTTAAATAGATGAAATTGTTGTTTTCAAAATATCGCATGCTAGCTTAATTGCCCACATAAGTTGACTACATGTTTATATAGTGTTGACAACCATAGATATCGCCACTTAACATTTGGTTAAACAGTCACTTGTACACGGCAAAATTAAATTAGTCAGTGTCAATTGCTAACCAAAAAAAACGTGTGTACATATGTATGTATGTATTTACAACTATTTATCTACAAAGTGTCATGCATGCGGCATGCAAATTAGCCACGTAACAGCCAAAGCCAATATGTTTAGCCCACAGTTTTGGAAAAGTGAAAAACGCTGTAGAAAGGCTTTTGAGCAACATTATGACATTGGTATAGCTTTGAAGAGTTTTGGCTCGTTTGCACTTAAGGGTCTTTGTTTTATAAACAAAATCATTGAAGAGTTAGGATCTTGATGTTTGAGAAATATTTATTTATTTTAAATGGTGAAGTCTGAAGTATCAGCTATCAACCCACCAACATGCATCCTACCGCACTTCTTTAAAGAAATATTTCTAATAGCTGCACGACAATTTCGGAAAAATACTTCTCACAGTAATATAGGAGCTGAAGGTATTGAAACAAAAAAGGTTCATACACTGAGAGAAAAAGCGAGTTGTACTTAATATTAAGAAAAATGTTATGAATTCACGAGGAAAATAACGCATAGTGAAAATTAATATTTTGTATTTGATTATCGTTTAAAAATGTTCGTATTAAATATAATAATTTTATACCACGCAAATTTATATGTCTGGGCTGTAGCTGAGCGTGCAAAGATGCCTGCCACCATTGGTTAATTTCCAGAGGGTCAGGGTTCAAATCTCATTGCAGGTAGCATGGAAGTTATTTATTTTATGTTATTTTTTTCATCTTAACTATAAAAAAGCATCCGTTAAATGCAAAATGCTTCATTTTAATATGGGCGTGTTTGAATTGAATATTTCCATACCAAATACTAAAATGTGTATACTAAAATTTATTACGAGTTGGGTTAGTGCTCTTTCATATGCGTATTTTTTTTTAATTTAGAACTTTTTTTTAAATCCTAAATTTCTTTTCTCTCAGTGTAAGCTTATCTAAGTGCATATGGGTGTTTCCATGCAGCCGTACGCGACATTCGTACGCTTATGGAGTAACATAAATCTCTCAAAAATAATAGTTACTGAAAAACAAGATTACGGTATGTTGCAACCCAAGGATGCTATGTTTGGGAAAAATTTAAGCAGCGTCGAAACTTTGGTGTGGAAAATATCCGTTCGAAACAAGGTGATAACGTACGCGACAAAAAAAGAAGCGTGTTTAAGGCACATATACATATATGCGAAAGTCTGCGAAGGATGAGAGTTGTTCTTTTTTTTTTAATTCCTAAACTAAGCCAAATACTGTACATTTTCAATTCTTCCATTTTTTAATAGAAATTATCTCTGGATAGTTTTTATTAAAAAAAAAAAACATAATAACGTACGCGACAGATTTTTTTTCCTATGCAATATTTTTACTAGTAACACATACTAAATTAAATTTTTAATTTAATTTTTTCAGTTGATCAGTACGTTACTTTCAAAATTATACCATTATCGCTCAAGTTTCGCTTGAATATGTATATTAAATACTAACTAATTTAGCTGCAATAATAAAAGATTCACGAAATGAATTCTTTAAAGCACCTTAAAATGTATGGCTCATCAAACAGTCTTGAATATAAGTATACAAGTACATCTGCATTTGCTCGTAAGCACGTCAACACATATCTACTTACATACTACATGCATATTATCCTTTTCAAAAACTCAAATTGACGGAAAAATACACAGATACGAAGCGATGGTAAATACTCACTTTCGCATGTAAATCAAATACAATATATGTGCATACATGTTTACATACATACATTCATACGAACATGTGTATATGCATGTGTATATGTAAGAACTTAAAGGTGCTTTCATAGCCTACATACAACTAACATTTCTATGCATATACAAATAGATAAACTCAAACAGCGGATAGCGCAGCAACGATGAAAATAAAAACAGCATAAAATATTGATTTATTTATTAGCATATCAGTAAAACAGAAACAAGATAAATGTTGCAAGATAGAAGCAATTCGCATGGTTATGGGTGTAGAGAAAGCGCAGGAACGCGTGGGGGGTTTGGTGTGGTTGAGCGCAGCGAAGCGTGTTGATGACACTGCCACTGCTGTTAGTTGCTGGGTTGGTTGGCAGGTAATGGGAGATTTGCGGCCCAGTTATATCTATGAGTACCGCCAATGTCAACGGTTCTTACATCAAACCAGCATTGGGTACGCATATCATGTCACTAACCAGTATTTGATGTTGTACTTCAAATACATATGTATGCACTAACACCAACGGCCACATGAGTAATAGCGATAGCTGAGATGACATTGAGAATATTGCAAAGCAGAAGTACTAAATTGAGCCCAGTGAGTTTTGTTAGCGTTTGATAGATTGGCACTGAAAAGCATAATAGCATAGTACAAAATTAAGCGGTCATTGCAAACGTGTTTGTTACTTCAAATCCAAACTCAAAGATAACCAATAGTTGAAAAGGAATATGTACATACATGTGTACGTTAAAAAAGTAACAAATTAATTGTCTTGCTTGGTAAACTATAGTGCCTATCATGACTATAGTGCATATATATTTACCATTTATCACTACTCTTTTATTATTTAATTTTAATTTTAATTAGTTTTCTATAAAAACATAGATCAAAATTTAAATATTTTATTATTCGGAATTTTTAGAAAAATCTGGGTGTGGAGTTTAATAAGCATATGTATTATATGCAGTAGGTTTAGTATATAGTTTTCGTTTTAGAATGAGCTATATAAAAAAAAAAGTTGTGTGTAGGTGCCACGCACGACAGAAGTGAATTTTTTTCTCCCTGTTACCCGTATGGCCCACAATATTAGGTATATGAATATAGTGCTTATATACATATGTACTTAATTTGAATCTCACCCTTACTCTGAACCTCAATCTAAAAATTTATTCAAATTATATAATAATTTAATGAGTGTATACAATATTGATATCAATCAAATTGTCTTCGAAAATACATGATTTGCTAACTACATTTAGGAGGATTGCCACCAGCTTTAAAAACAAATTCAATTTAAACTGAGGCAATAATGTCATTGAGATATGTGTCACAATTTGGGTGTCAGCCGGAAGAGGTTTAAAAAAGTTGTATCTTGAGCAGTCCAATTTAATTAACTCTTAATTAGGCGCCTGGGGTCAAGGCCATTTTAAGTTGAAAAAAATATATCTTGGAGTGCTTGCAGAGTGCTTGCGCTCTTTCTAGCCTCCAAACTCCAGGCGAGGTACGCGTATATTAGTCACTGGCAGAACATCGGCGTGTACGCATTTGTCGCTACTATTTTAAGTCCTGACCCCATGTGACCGCTTACGTAACATTTTTTGGCGGAGGTAAGTTTTTAATTTTTTTTTTTTAGTTTGAAGTCGAAAATATGTCTTGGTTTTTTTAAGTTAAAGATAATAGAGTACTTTAATATTTTTGTTAATGGGGACCCCATGCGTTTGTGATTTTCTTTATGCGCCTAATTAAGTGTTAAGTTATAAATAAATTTATAAATATTACAATATGGTGGTTAAACGAAAAAAGTGTTAAGAAATCTTTGGTATTAAAATTTTGAATATTTTTGTGGTGTCTGAAGAGGAGTTTTTTAATAAGTTAAATGAATTATGAAAATATTGCTATTAATCGAAATAGCTTTGAAAAGGCTTTATTTCCGAACTTTATTTAGGAGTATTGTCACTATTGAACAAAAAAAAAATTATGGCAAGTAAGTTATGTATCAGAATATGGGTTTCACGCGAAAGATTTTTAAGCTGGCTTTAGATTTAAGCCACTTGAAATTCGCACATTATTGCACTAAAATTTAAAGGGCTATAAAGCTGCGTGCTCAAAAAAAATTCTAACACTTCTGAAAAAAAGAATTAAATTTGAATGAAAATTTGTTTAATTGTTTAAGTTTTCTACAAATTTTTAAACTTCGGCTTGTATGACTTTTGTTGAAGATTGAACTTTGTTTTAATTAAAAATTCTTAAAAATAAATAAATAAACATAAGTGGCAAAAAAAATCACTTTGAAGTTGGGGTGCTAACAACATGTATCGTGACGCAGTTCAACTGACACAAACAACCGTTGCACGGATAAAGTTATAACATGATTTGCACAGGTGCGCACGTGTATAATAAGCGAATCACAAAAACATATTTAATTTTTTTTAGCCGGCCCAACAACTAGCAATTGCTATTGCTAGCGACATCAAGAGAAAATGCAAATTCGTTTAATTTAGTGCGGAATGCACCAAGTTAGCAACAGTGCAAACAAACCATTACACATACATTCCATATGATGAACATCCAAAATTTTCCACACCTGGCGCGAATTTCTTCTTTTGTTTCCATTTATACAAAGTTTATATGTTGCTTTTCGAAACCCCATTAACCCCTACGGCTCGATTGTATGAAATATGAATATTCCGACACAATACATGTTTCAAATATACAATTTCTAAGAGCTACCGCTCTTCATTATTATTGTCAGGTAATATTTCCTTGTTAAGACAACTTAACTAGTTGTGTCAAACAACTGTTGTCGGTACTAAAATCTTTCAACCTGTCAACCAACGCTTGAAATTCTAAGTATGTATATACATATATACCGCTGTGGTGTAGTGGTTAGCAGTGCGCGCTGTCACTCCGCGGGGCCTGGGTTTAAGCGGTGGCCAAAGTAATATCGCACAAAAAAATATAGGAAAATGTTGTTTTTCTTAACAGCGGTCTTTCTTCCGTAGGCAATGGCAAACCTCCGAGTGTATCTCTGCCATTAAAAATAGCTTCTCATAAAAATGCAATCGCCATTCGAAGTCGGCGTAAAATTGTGTGCCAACGCCAGCACAAATGTGAGCAGAAGCTCGGCCAAATACTAACATTTGTGTAAGCGCCAATCTGTTATTATATTTATATACATATAAATATATACCTATATTCCACGTGTACATATATGCATGTAGTACTACTTAGGATAGCATTTTACTTCATTTTCTTGAATTCCTCTTACTTTGAGACATTGTTCGCATAAACTCTCATGCATGTCTGTCGGTGTGTATTCGGATACTACAGATGTATGTATGAATACGTACCTAACCTGCAGGGAAACCATGGACTAGTGAATCAAATTTCTAGTACCGTACTAGATCTTTAGCTGCAAAAAAACGAACCAGTCCGTTGGTAACTAGATCCCTACCAGTCAAAAATCCGCGAAATGTTGTAGTTTTAAATAACTATTTTATTTCTCTCTTTCCATTAGAAATCTGTATCCAAGGTGACGAATTTAGAATTGGTTCGGAACTATCGAAAGTTTAGCTAGATATGTGCTTGGCGGCTTTTTCGTTCAAATACCCAGATACTTTTTCATAGCATGGTAATACAAAACAAAAATTTGTATTAACATTTTAACATCATGGGACCTTCTGGAATCTATCACCTCTGCAAACGCATCTACAGCCAAAGCTATGATAATTTGAAATTGAAAACACATTTCTTTGAAAATAATTTAGACACGCACACACGGAAGAACCAAAAAGATTGAAAAAATCATAAGACTTTTCTTTCGTCTGTCGATTTTACAACTGGTTCGTAACTATAATTTAGCATTAGTTCGGAATTATCGAAAACGGATGAACTCCCTAGGATGTCGCCATGTTAAATACGCCAGTTGTTTGCGTGTAAAAAAATATTTATCGCGAACCAGTACTGGACCGAATGTACTACAAACGCACCAGTTCAGAACTAGAGATTTTCCCAACAGGGTATGTACATCACTGTATTGCATATTTTACTCTACTTTTTTTTGCAATTTATTGACAGCTAAAACAACATCTTCTCATATTAACAACGTCTCGAGAGATTTGTCTTCCTGCCGTATGGCTCCAGTCATAGCTCGGCGCTACTTAAGCTGCCATCACCAGCGTTGAATTCCCCCACAATCGGCTTTTATTCATTTGCTGTTATAGCGTTTGATGGGAAAACTGAGTCGCATTTCTGTTGTTGCTGTTTTTTTTTTTTTTGTCTTTTCCTGGTTTTCTTGGTTGACAGCTTTCTTGTTGAAATCTGCTGTTAGTACATACATAGGTATGTAATATAAAGATGTGTATTTTTTTTACGCGATACATGCGATATCTGAGCTTTCTCTTTCATATTTGGCATTTTTGAAATTTTGCACTAAAAATTTACACAGAGCTTTGATTTACCTTTCATCGAATAACTGGTGTAAACTTTTGTTATAATTTGTTGGGAAAACGTAAGGTAAAGTCTTCTTTGCCCATGTGATTAGCAAGTGTTAAAAAATAGTTTTTCGCATTTACTGACGAACGTGCATATTTGAGTTTGGTCATCTATGAAGATCATGTGTGATATACTTACATAACATATAACATGATTTTTTCAAACAAAGTCGGGTTTGGTTTTACCATGCTAGCGATTTTAAGTAAATGTTTAGATTGTTTGGCGCTTGACGCGCCAATTTAGGGACGGTTAGATATAATGTTAGGCGTTTAAGGTTTACGACATACAACAATACGACGAGGGTCGGGTAGGTGCTGAATCCCTGAAGTTCTTCGAGGGTTGATTACAATACGTAAATTCCTTAAAAAAAATGAAAGGAAATAAAATACTTCACTTTTCACTTTGACGGCCATTTTATTGCATATATATGTTAAGTATAAAAAATGCTGTAATGTCAGATGCTCTCCGGAATTTGGATGGTAATATAATGTCCATGCTGGAAGGACTTTATGGCCCAGTATGCCCTTTTAACAGCATTGAAATTGTCAGATTTCAACGGGCGTCTAGAGGTGTATAACAATGACGCTAGCCTCAGCAGCATATCCTGGGAAGTAAGTACTTATTAGGATCTGAAACATTTCCCTGTGACATGGCATCCAGGGCAGCTTTGTAAGTATACCAAGAATGTCTACGCTTTGCAACGTTAAAGAGCTTCCCGCTTTCCCCCCTTAGAGAAGGGATTTTTTTTGTCAACGCAATCTAC
The DNA here is from genome assembly GCF_001687245.7 of Rhagoletis zephyria. Taxonomy (NCBI): domain Eukaryota; kingdom Metazoa; phylum Arthropoda; class Insecta; order Diptera; family Tephritidae; genus Rhagoletis; species Rhagoletis zephyria. The sequence goes on along the minus strand of NW_016164283.1, from coordinate 24,057 downwards.
GACTTCTTCAATTTGTTCTTATGAGTTTTTATTTTTTTCAACTTCTTGAATCCAAAGACTAATTACAATCTCAAGTAGTATTTTAAGAAGGAGATATCTCAAGTCACTAGACCAACACCCGACTCACATGCACTCGATATCACTAGAAAACCTACTGTATTTTCCAAAGGAGCTAGAGGACGGACCGAGCATCTATAAGGATCCAGATGGGACAAAAGAACCCCTGGTAATCTAATCTCATCGAATATCTAGCTATTTATTATAATGTTTAAGTCACTAAAAAGGCCAGACATATTTTGTATGCTTTTAGATCTGATAAAAATAACCAAATACACAGACACTTTTAATACTAACTGTAACACCTAAATGTTTGTTTTGATGACTGTCGTTTGGTCTACGCAACAAAAGGTAGAAATTGAAAAATAATGCTAATGGTGTTTTATTACCAATTAATTAATTTAACACCAATTTTATGTACCACGTTCGCTCCAAAGTTAGCTATTGACATTTTGGCACCCGAGTAAACACCAGCCATTACTATTTGCCCAGATGTGTGTGAGACACAATAATGCGTGCCTGCCAACAACTAAATTATTGATAATATTGTCGACCTTTATGTACGTATGCGTATACATACATACATATACAATATAAGTTATACATATAGCAAGTGTATGCATTTGTATACTTTTGGTTTGGCCGGCCATTTTATATCCTCCGAATTTAATATCTCTTAATGAGGTGTTAGAAAATCATTTGACGTGTCTTCGCTCAAGTCCATTTGTCTGATTTAATGTTTCGTTTACGTATTCTATACTTTTGTTGCTGTACCTGTGAATGTAAATTGAGCTGTGTCTTTACATACATACAGTGACTCATAAAAAGAGATAAAAATGTCTTCCATTATAAATCTTTTTCAATAATTTTTATTTAAAATATAGCTCATTCTATAAGAAAAACCAAATACTTACATCAATTTAAAATTTTTCTACAAAATTCCCAAAAACTCAGCAATTTTAAGGAAATGGTCATCAAAATTTCAAGAATTGTAGAAATTTTGATTATGCAATTTTAGAGCCTATTCAATTTCAATATAAGCAAGTGCAAATTTTAAGTGGTTAGCACTTTTCCTTAGTTTGTAAAATTTTTGTCGCTATATATAAATACATGTTGTTCATGCGTTGTGTGGAAGAAAAGAGGCGACACCACCAGCGAAAAAAAATTAAAAAAGCAACGGTAAGCTCTAACTACTTAAATCTGCCATTTTATAATGTATAAATTGAATGGGCTAAATAACTGCATATTAAAACAGAATTCTAAAAAATCTGTTTAATGTATAGCCATTTTTTGTTTAGTTCGCTGGATTTTTTAAAACGTTTGTAAAATTGATTTATATGGTTTTTCTTATATGTATTTTAAATAAAAATTACCGAAAAGATTTATAATGGAAGACATTTTAAATATCGTGAATAGCTAAGCAACGAATACTTCTGTGAGTAACTGTATATTTATATATTTTTAAATGGTAGATAATTATTGCTGGCCCTGATATATGTATTTATACAAACAAAGGTACTTGCCTCAAAGCTTACTTCTACCAGACAGTAAGTAAAAGTATGCGTGTGTATGCACATTTATTCATATGAATATAAGAGAGTCGTAATCTTCAGATTATCCTTATTCGAAGGGCAGAGAAATGGACGCAGTAAAATGTGTTCAACATGTCAAAACTTATACATACGATGCCAGTTTGATATGTCAGTGACAATTTAATATTATCGCGTAGTAGATTTGAATTCAGTATCAATTACTGCAGCCAATTGCTGTCTAATAGTAGACTACTATCTAATAAAATCTATGATGCCAGTTTGATATGTTAGTGACAATTTAAATTTCTCGGGTAGCAGATTTGAATTCGGTATCAATTACTGCACTCTTAAAAATCTGTTTAAAAATGCGACTATAAATCGAGTATATTTTTTTTATTTTTAAAAGTTTGTAATTTACGGTATATATTTCTTTACACATTTTCGTGTGTAAAAATCCTTTTTGTTAGCGGCTTTACACAATTTTATAGGTGAAATCAAACAGCAGATGTGTATTTTATAGCTTGTACACACTTTCGTAGTAAATTTACGCCCACCACAGTAGCTATAATGACTCTAAAAAGTCTTAAATTTAAACAAACTTTCGCTGAATAATCGATCATGTAATTTCGCGAATAATAAGGTAGGAAATCAGTAACTTAACTTTTAGCTAGGAAATTTAACACAATTTTTTTTTACAGTGTACTGCCAATTACTGTCTAATAATAGACTACTATGTAATAAAATCCCACTTACGTGCAATTTAAATAAGATATGTAATTCTTGGGTAACAATAAAAATTAATTTTCAGTCACATATTAATTTCTAGACTATCATCTAAATTGCCGGTATATGTTGATGCTTCATTTCCGAAAGTAGTACGCATGATTAATGACCATCAAATAATAGAAAAATTTTGGTACTCTAACTATTGTTTAACTAATGCATATGTAGTAATAATCAATATACGTATCATTTTGTAATCAAATAGATATTAGAACACTACTTTCCACCATACAGTTTCGATTATAAAAAGCGGGAAAATGTGATTTTGCATTTCGAAACTGTATGGTGGAAAGGGTCAATTATGTGCACAAATGATCACGGCTGATTTTTTGCTGATATATTACATACATATGTTCCATTTAGTTAAACAATATAAGAATATTGTAGTATGTACCACAAAAACGTATATTTTCTATAAAAAATCATAACTCAAAAAAAAAAATCTTCGCTATTAGAGATTTGGGTTGATCGTAGTTCAAAGTGTCTCTTTCCAGGTAAAAAAGTTTGAGAGAAAAAAATACACTTTTTGAGAAATTAAGTTTAAAAAAAAAAATTGCACTTTTTGTTTATTGTTAAATAAAAAATTTTAAATAATGATAATCAATAATTATATCATTCTATCTTGAAGTGACAAGAATTACTGACATTGGAGTAAAAACATTGTTGGAATCTATTAAATTTTGACAAAGTTATGGGCATTTAAAAAAAAACATTCTCACTGTCAATTCGAATAATCGATTTTTGCCTGAAAAACAAAATCGCGTTTAATTCGGCTGAAAAATTTTTCCGAGCCAAAAGAAAAAATACGTGTCTCATTATTTGGACCAACAAACAATGTATTTGAGTTTGGTCGAAATTAAAAATCATGCTCGTACCTGACCGGTTGTCTGGAAATGGAAAGCATCGTATGTATGTTTGACAGCTATTAAAAACACGAAAGCTAGCAAAATTTGGCCAAAATGGAACAAAGTGAATCCGTTTACACAAAGGAGCATTATTTTTTGCGTATAAAAATCCATCACCTACAAGAAAGAAGGACTTGATAAATACCAAAAGAAGCCTGCACCATTAAATTCATTGGCTTCCTAAATTCCGTTGGGGTAATATCCGCTCCGAAGTTCAGGCCACCCAGTAGAGGTCGGACTCCAGAAACCGTCGATTAAATCCACGAAATGATATTGTATTGTAGCTAGCAGTATGGGCATTTTAAGATTAGTATCCGGCACTCAAGAAAAGCAAAAACTCCATACAAATTTCCTTAGGGCCGTACGGAGTTCTTAAGAAATGTGCTACGCTTTCTTTTATGGTTTTATAAAGTTTTTGTAAAAAATTATATGCCTGTTCCATCACTCCGTGAGGAATTTGTGAGACAACAGGCTGTGAAATCTCAGATGTCATACTACCTGGGACACTACTATTTACACAAACGAAATGATGACAATTTTTTTCGACCGCTCCTTAGCAGCTGGATACTAAGCTTTAACAAAGTGGTTCATGAATATTTTTCATGAGCATTTGGACATTATAAAGCTATCCGCGCCCAACAGTGACCGCCTCGAAAGGACCGTTTGGCGATTTTCAATTACAATCAAGGTCAGCGCAAAATTTTCTAAGCGTGGACGCATTATGGATCTATCGCAATATTCCAGAGTCCGAGAATTCCTCAAAGTTTCACTTCTCCGTATGGGTGCCTGGGCACACGTGAGATCATGGTGACGGTTTTTTGGTATGCGCGCGCCTTATTCACATCGAGTACCTTTAAATTATTAAAACAATCGCAGAGGAACATTATTCATATTTGTTTCGCAGATATTACATTGATTTAAAGCAAAAACGACTGCATTTGTTAAAGAAAAAAGTGCTCTACCACCAAGTGAGTGCACACGTGAATGGCCTCAATAGAACAATTATATGAATTGGATTACGAATTGCTGCCACCTCATTTAGACTCTTCAACTTTTTACAATTTTCAAACCTGCCGAAGTTGCTCGATACTAAAAGATTGGGGTCGAGCGAAGCGGTCACTACTGAAACAAACGTATATTTTGACGACCTTGAGAACAAATTAAAAAAATATATATATAGGAAAAACGCAGGGCGCAATGTAATAGGTGACTATGTTCTTTCATTCAATAAGTCACTGACTTTACAAACTGCCCTCGTTTATAAGTAAATACATATACATACATGTAAGTGTACATATAGTATGTATCCCTGCAGGGAAACCGCGGACTAGTGAATCAAATTTCTAGTTCCGTACTAGGTCTTTATCGCCGAAAAGGAACTAGTCCCATAGGAACTAGATCCCCACCAGTCCAAAATAGGCGAAAAGTGGTACTTTTAAGAAACTAATTTTTTCAGTTTTTTTCACTACAAATCTATATCTAAAGTGACGAATTTAGAAATGGTTCGGAACTATAGAAAAAGGGATGCAGAACGAACTAAATCCTATTTGTCGAATTTAGAACTATTTCGGAACTATCGAAAAAGGGATGCAGCGGGGGGCAATTGACACTTCCTAGGACATCGCCATGTTAAATTCGCCAGTTGCTTGCATGCAAAAGAGATTTATCGCGAACCAGTACTGGGTCTAAATGTACTAGAAGTGCCCCAGTTCAGAACTAGAGATTTTCCCCACAGGGTATGTTAGTTTATGTAAGTGTACAGACATGGCATACCTTTTCGAAAGGAATTCGATTACAAAGGATTAGCAAATAGTCTTAAAAGAGTACCTCCTTATGTTTTATAGCCACGTTTACCATGTTATTGCTTAAGGGGTTGACCGGTATTTGCAGAAATTTCCGCCGTGACGTAACTTAACGAAGCATTGAAGAATAAAATATAATTAGGTATCGCAAAGGAAATTCCTTAAGAATACAGTAAAACTTGCTTAAGCATACCTCCATGTAAGTACCCTAAATCGCTGAAGAGATTTTCTTTCTTAACCACCTCACAGCCTAGTTATTGCATTGGCTTACCTCAATTCGAATTAAACCTATAATTGTTCTGTATTAAGTGCATTTTTAAATTTTTTTACAAAATCTACACCACTACTTTTTTGCAAGAGTGCCATTTTCTGAAAACAAAAATAGGTTAAGTATGCAGAAATGATCGCCACCTATTCTTCTGTGTTCTGTAAAAATTTCATAGCTGTGTTAATGTATAGTTAGGTAAGCGTGTCTTCATTTTTACAATGGAAGCGTATGTAAATTGTAAATTTTAATGCCGTTTTTTATGCCACTTTTGTAGCAAATAAGCAATACTTATGTACTTTCTAAAATAAATACTAAAAAATCAACTCGAAGAAAAAAAAAGTTGTAATCCTCTAAGTTTTGCAAAATGCTGACAAGGTGCACAATTTTACGGTAATTCCGATTTTCCTATAGAAAACTTTGAAAATCGCTTAATCCGCCCGCTGTTAACAGGCTTACTTAGAGGATACCCCTTGTGTAATATTTCACGCTTCAATTAAACCCTTCGGTTAAAATCAGTACTCATCTATCTACTTACATATATATACATACATATGTACGGCAATAAAGACCGTGGGCTTTATTTCCTTTGCGAAAGAGCACTAATGGCCGCAGGCTTTATTTCCCAAAGGAAAGGAAATAGCGCCCGCTTGATTTATTTCATAAAATAGGAAAGAAGCCCATATTTTCTCTGGCTTTATTTTATTGAAACATTCCAATAATGTATACAGGCATACATTTGCATAAAATGGAACGTATTTTAAATTAATTTCCCTCTATTTTTGCATACAGTGTAGTTCTGCGTCGAAGGGTATTTTGGCCAATAACTGATAAGCGAATTATTGGAAATTAAAGGTAAATTGTTACTGTTTTATTAGCCTTCAATGAGATTGCTTTAAACTGAACGATATATCAAGTTAAAGGTTATTAAATTTGGTATCTCACTTCATATATCAGCTTTCAATAAGACTACAAGTTTTTAAGATGTTAAGATAAAACTTACAAAAACGATAAATTTCCCTTAAGAATTTTAAATTCTTCATTGCTTCAGCAACCAAATGAAAAACGTAAAAAAATTAGACGAAATTTATTTCGAAGGTTTTTATATTTTCGGATGTTTATATAATATTAAGAGGGCCATGGACTTGGTCACGCCGATTTGGTCAGTTTCCAAAATCGTGGGGAATGAAGTCAAACATATATTGTCCAAGATTAGGTATCGTTTGACAAGTTAATGGTAGTTTCAAGCACATTAAATAGTATTTGCATACATTAACAAAATACAATAAGGGTGACAAACGCCCATCTTAAGTCCATCTATACAGTGTCTTGAAAATTGGAGAGGAACGAAGTAGCACATTTTTCGCAGTTTCTAAATTTGCATTTATATGAAATCAGGAGACGTGCAATAAGTGTTTATATATAAATATTTTAGCTAATTATAGGTAAATGCAATAGTCTTTAACATATCCTGGGAAATCCTTTTGAGGACTCTCCAATTGGATGATATTGCTTTGCATTCAGTTTGAACGGTAAAAGCCACTCCCTGGCATACTTTTCCGTAATCCGGTTCTTTTATTTTAAAGTAATTTATACAATTGAAGAGAAATTTCTGTAGAAAAAACTAGAAATCACACCTAAATTTTTCGACATATGTACCTTTGGTAAATATTACTAGATCGGTACGTAATAATGACCAAATTCTATATGTCCATATGTATGTACATATATATTTATATTCATTGGTATGTGCCGAATTATAAATGACGGATAATTTTATATATGTATGTACATACACACATACATACATACCTGTATATGTATGTACATATAAATTAATTATACTTATGTACAATTATTGTCAATGTCAATATGTAGTTGACATACACATATAAATATAGTACTTATAAGTAAATACAAGCTAAATACATACTACTAGCTAAGTATGTTCCTAAAAATTTATATATGTATTTTGTCGATTTTGCGTGTCATTCGGTCGCTTAGTCATCCGTTCAACGTTTGTTATCCGTCCGTTGTCCGCTAACATACATTTTCACGACATTGTTTCCGCTTTTATACTAAACATCGAATGAAAATCATGCAATGTCGTCGTTTTTGGGGGTCACAAATCTTTCGTACACTCTTGCTCTATTCTACCGAATGCTCCACAAATGCGAGTAATGGTAAGCGCCACTGTTGCTCACTTATTAGCTGTGGTGATTGCTCCGCTCAACGCGTTGTGCGAGTAGATACATGTTCTTCAACCAAAACTCTTCGAATTTTCTTACATACCTGAAACTTGGCACTCTTCGCCGTAATCGAAACAATTGAAGTTATCCGAAATTTACGATATGCTAAATGACGGGCTTTCGCTTAGTGAATAGTCGCTGTTAACACTTGTGCTTGTATTAAAAGGCCTGTTACTCGATGTTCTTTAGCAGTTTTCAAGCAACAGAAAGGAGGTAAACAATGAGGATATGTTAAAATGTGTGCATTTTAATTTTGTTATTATTCGATTTTTCATGCTGATTAGCTACAAAAAAACAAAAAATAAGTGGTTGCTGACTTTGCATATCGATGATGCGGGTCCGCCCCTGCAGAGGTCTAAAGAAAGAAGTATGATGAAATGTGCTTTCAAAAAATTAAGTACTGTTGTTGGTCTCTCAAACCACGACCAAATGTCTGTATTAAAATAAATAAATACATCTTTCGTTTGCCCGCCAATAAATTTTATACCACGAATCGCTTTTGTCGAATCAGCAATGATCTATCAGCAATATCTAGCGAGCAAACATGTGCTGTGAGAAGGACGGTAGTAATTAGATTTTATTTGCTTGCACGTCATCTGTGAGACCAACATCAGCATTGTGGTAACTGTTTTTCGATTTTTCGTTTAATGTCTCCCATCTGTCAAATGATATCGATCATGTATTCTGGCAAGAATTTCGAGCAGTACTAATATTTGTAGCATAAAGAAATTTTAGTCTAAATTTTTTACAGAATTTTTACAGTTTTTACAGCGACATAAAAAATCAACGTTAAAATGCTCAGAGAAATTCCTTATCATACATTCCCTAGTTTCTAGTCATGGTGGGAGTCTCACTTCCCAGCAAACATTTGAAGTCATAATTGAGTCTTTAAAGAATCCTATTTCGGAGCCTTTACGCTCATAATGAGCTCAAGAGTCTGATATGGGGGTGTTTCCTCTCTTCCGAAGGTCAAATTCTACGAGCTTAAATTCTTACATCAAATGAGCCTTAATAAGAGTTTTATCGGATACTTAGATAGGGGGCCATACGGCTCATTTTGGACTTTTTAAAACAATTTTTGGCCTCATATATGAATCATTTCAGACTCTTTTCGAGGCTCTTATCGGCCTCATAAATTACTACATTCGGACTCTTATTTTTGGCTGTTCTTTGAGTCATATTGAAAGACTATATTTGCAAAAGCATTCAGCAAAAATTTCCTTCAAATAGCATACATACTTACCTGCATACATACATTCCAACAAGCATTTAACATCAGCAGCTGCAGCCAAATTTTCTTTATTTTTTGTTTTCTAATAATTTTCAATTTCTGTATGAACAAGTTTAGATATAAATTTCGAATCTTTATTGTTTTTCTATTGGCACAGGGTGCTGGCTCATAATTAGGACCATATATGACTCCTTAAAGACCCGTATAAATGTCACAAATTTTTTATTTTTGAAACTCATATTTCTTACTAATCTAAGTCTCCCTTGGGACTCATATAGTCTGATCGCTCAGAATATGTTGGCGGGGTATTTAATTCGTTTGAATGGGTTAGTATGCCAAGCACTGCCTTAGAAGTATTGTTTGTTTCTTACTCCCTCCCAACGCTCTTTGGCCTCATTCATGAAAAAGCAAAATAGATTTAAAGATCTTTATGAAGTGAAATGTTAAAAAAAAAAATTATTTATGAAGCATGCTCAATATTTTATGAATGTGGATGTTATTTAATATATTTTAGAAAGGAGGTAAAGTATCGACTTTCTCCTGGAAATTTAATTTACAATTTTATAGCTCAGTCTTCTTATCGCACACTTTCTTCAGAGGTCTATCAGTTCAATGTTTGTCGCAAAAAATAATAAGCGAAAATCAAATATTTTCTTAATTAAAAAAAAAAACAATCCTACTTTAAAAATATAACAATATTAACTAATAGTTTAAGATGTTGTGAGTAGTGATAGAACTTCTTGAAAAGTATCGATATTAAGTAGTACACATTTATAATAATCTAAAGAAGATTCGATGCCAGTACTCGTTTTTGCAAAAAAGTATCAATAACACTCGCATTTCCAAGCATTTCAAGGCAAATTCGAAAATTAAACAAAAATCGGATTGATTTGCTTTTGTTATCTTCATTTTTGTAAATTGAATAGATACCGCTTTTAATAGTTGAAATCTGATCTAACAAGGCTTTCTAACGGATTTTTTTAAATAAACTGGTAACAAGTTTACTTTAACAAGCTTTTAAAATAAAATATTTAATCAGTGTTTGATGCGCATGATTATAAATCACTTTAGAAAAATGGAATGTAAATGTAGAAAACGAGAAACAAATGTGGTAAATCCCATTCTGTAAAGAAAATATAAGCTCTCGTTCATAATAAGTTTCTTCGAGAATGTGTTGTATTTCGAATCTAGAACGAAGATAGAATACATTGGACAACGAAGGTTGCGTTATGCTGTAGAATGGCAAAATTATCGATTCGAGGACCACCATCTTCAACCATTCATTACTGAAGGTGAGGCAACAGATTCGTTTTCCAATTATTTAAGAATTTTTAACCAAACTCAATGCTGAAATGACCGCTACCTTTTCTTATAGTTAGTGTAAAAATTTCATAACTGTACCCATTATGAGTGGCTCACTTGAAAAACATGCTTATAAGATTTTACTATGGGAGTATATATATGTTAATTCAAAACTTTAAAGCCATTTTTCTCGAGTTTTTAGATGTTTGAGTTATAACAATTTTAAATTAAATGAGCTTTATGTTCATTCACGACAGTATCGATATTTTTTACTCGGCACTCATATCGTTCTATCACTAGTTCTGAGAGGGAGTAATAAAACGGAAATACTTTCAAGGCCCTGCCAAGGGTATTTGCTATGTTAAGATAATTCTGAATCGAAGATCTTCCATAAAAGAATTAAACTTTTCAAATATATTTTCGACAGCATACTTTTTTAACATCTTTAATTTGATACTCTTATTGTAATATTTCATTTATTGTACCAATTTAATTGAATCAAATTTAACAACCAGGTGACAATCCTCCTCAAAAGAATTTTCGTCCGTAAACTTTCCTAAACCTTTTTTATATTGATACCCATATTGCAATATTTAATTTGTCTTACGAATTAAACATAAATAAAATGTTCAAAGACAGAGGAAGAAAGATTAAAGAGAAAACGATATCAATGTAGACACAGAGACTCCCCTACCAGACACGACTAACGCAGACCCCAATGCATTCAAATATTTCATCAACACACTCAAAGCCACACGTCAAAATTAACATACGTACAGGAAACATATGAAATCGGTCGACGAAGATGAAAGAGAAGAAGCAGCACCAGGGGTTGCGCGTATCCTTGCAACAAGATAGTGGCCCGAGTCGATCTTTGACCTTCCGAATGTGCGTAAGACTAAAACATTGGAAGCGTGACTTTCGCGGGTGGCAAAATGTCGGAGACAGTCACGTGCCTTGAGGGAGCTTTTATTACACGTAGAGTAAATAAAACGTAAAAAACCCTAAAAGCATGTGGCGTCTGCAAAAAGGCAAACAACCTCAGGTAAGAAAGTGTATGCACATCCTTTGTGGCCGGAATTGTATATTTGTATATTTTAAGAAAATATTTTCATTTAAATTTCATATTTCAATCTTTAATGTATTTTTAAAGATTTTGAATAAAAGATTGACGTCGAAAACCATGAACGGATTGTAATTCGTTAAGTTTTTCATATAAAACTAGTGGACACACGGGTACCCCGGATATGTGTTTGCGTAGGTGTCGACTTTAGAAGCTTACCGCACCTCAGAACCAAATTTCATAAATGACCACTCCAACCACGCAGAAATACCTATTCTTCCTAAATCCGAAGTTTCAATGCTCTACAAGTACTGGTATTTTAGCCACAGCAGTTCAAATTTGGTAGCGGATACATGGGTACCCAGTTATGCGTTCTAGGGTTAAAAATTCAAAGATTCTGAGTGTAAGTTTCACTTCCATCTACACGCAGAAAAGAGGCAACTAAATCGTGTAACTATAACCAAATCACCTGTTGAGAGAAACATATTTAGTTGTCGTTACTAAACTCTTTTCTCAGTGTAGTTGAACAAGTATGTATGTACGTAGATTGCATTGTGCCTTACCTTTGGTAAATATTTTTATGCGTATGTGCATACATATGTATGAAAACATATGCATTTCCTAATTTTGTATACACCTTTAATGAAACGAAAGTGGTTCTCCTTATGATCTAAAAAATACTTTACATTCCTGGCAACATTTCAATAGTACGACATTCTACACAAATCAGGGGATAATCGCTTTTTACTCGTTCCCAGTATGCCTTTCAGCTAGCCTTACATACATATGTATGTATGTATGTACATCGTCTGTCCATACCCTGCAAAAAATTGTGCGACTAATCTCTTAAAAGAGTATTCCGAGATTACTCTGAATCGGGTACAATTGGGCATTAATTAGTCGGAACTAGTCTCAAACGGGTACTAATGGGGATCAATTACTCTCCGACTCATCTCTAACGGGTACTATTAACGATTTAATGATATGTATGCACTTAGTCAATGAAATTTCATGTGCGTCGTTGGCACTTAGAGAGAGTATTCGCTTAACAAACCTGGCACCTCGGTTCGAATCGCGGCTGGCGCAAATTTTTATTTTAATTTTTTTAAAGTGACTAGTCGCGATTTGTACCCGTTCGGGTATAAAGGGGAACAATTAGTCTCTTCATAGGACATGCTCAAACAAAAGCGAACAGTTCATTCCATATAAAGAGATCAAAAGTGGTATTAGTCGCATGTTCCTTTGCGATTTCTCCCGGAGTCATCCCGGATTAGTCGCATTTTTTGCAGGGTACTTCCCGTTGCTTCGCCGCAGTGCTACTGAGATCTTGGTATTGTCATTAGCGACTCACTGCCTCGCACTCATGTCATAATTAGCAACATTTTACGATTGACACTTTTAATATCTTCAACAATAAAATGTAACTTTTGATTGCGCCCGTGTAAGGGAAGTCTTGAAAGTGAAAATGTAAACACATAAGGATATTTGTGCAAGCAGAAGATAGACCGACCCAAAAGCAATGTCGGCAGAACGCTGCGCTAATTTAAAGGTGGCGATAAACATCAATAGATAAATTTTCACAGAGCATAGTGAATAAATATGTGGTTGGAATGTGGAAGCGAAGAGTTTTTGCTTCAACCATTGGTTACTTGTTGATGCGTTGCACATATTCTTGTGTGCACGAAACTCTCAAGTAAGTAGTTTTTAAAAAGTTACGTTGCTTTTGTTACGCATTGTAAAGCAGGATTTATATGAGACTATTCAACATTGCTCAAGAAAAATAGCTCGTGTAAATGGTGGTACAAAAATTGTTTGCCTCAAAGTAGAAAGCAAGTTAACTTTTGCAGGCGATTATCGCCTGTCAAAAAATCGCCTCATGTAAAAGCAGCTTAAACGTGAGTTGAAAAAATAGCCAACAGTGCATATAAAAATGTTTGAAAAGACAAAAGTTGTGTGCAACGTAAAAAACCTGGTAGAACGAGTTGAAAAAGTGTAGAATCGTTTGTACATAGTTTGATCTCACTAAGTATTTATGTACTATATAAGTTGTATATCATGTGTGTAGATAAACTCAATACTTGTTCCTCGTTTAAGTAAGATATTTTCTTTTTTGATGTAGAATCTACTTCAGGTGCCGTCTCCCGTATTGAAGCGGAGAATACCTTTACAGCTACATAAAGTATTGTTGGGATAGTCTTCACACGATGTCATTCCAAGAAGAAGTGATTTGGTAGCATGGGGTTATGTTATTTTTCCGTCAATATCTGCTTTTCATCAATTAGAGCTACATTTTCCCGTTTAAGTTTTATCCTCTGACTTTAGTATTTTTTGGCCTTCTCGTATATTGTTGCAAGCTTTGCATGCTGAGAAAACGAAGAAAAAACTGTCGATCGAGGCTATCAAGTTGACGTACTCACAAACTAGGTGCGCCATAATATCAGGTAAAACTGACAATTTTCCAATGCTATTCACAGAAAGCGTAAAAGTATTTATTTACAGGATTTTGTGGGTTGAAAAGTCGTCGCCATCTTGAAAATAAAGTTTTTAATTTTTTTTTCAACTCAGAGTCATAGTGGCTTTATGTTTACTCAGCTTTCCAATGCAGAAATACACTTTAGTGTCAGTAGCGAATAAGATTTAATCTCTCAAAGTATTAATTTTATCGAAAATCGATTATGGACTCTCGATTTATGGAAACTGCGCAAAAACACACATCAAACTCCTACACCATTCTGCAGCTAGAAGAAGTATTCGTGCTTTTGCTACTTCACCAGTCAAAGCCGTCCTTGCCGAAGCAGGACTACCCGATATGATACTTCTACCAAAACTGCTCCATTGCAGGAATATGCTGCTGTTTAAACAAATACAATCTGCCATGCTTCAAGCAAACAAAACTAAAGTCATACTAAGTACATTATCACGATGCATATCGCTAATACATAAAACTAACGTCGTACCAACACCAATATTTATTAAAACATTATTTTATAAATCGAGATATTCGCAAACTCTTCAAAAAAAATCTTACACGAAAGCTGGCTTACAGAATGGGATAAATACGTTCATTATTATAAAAACTGCAATCCTTCTGGAGCTCGACCAACGTTCCCGGCGAGTGTGTATAGCAAAAGTTAAAAGAATTTCACCAGGCTTAGGATCGAACAGACGATTGCTACACACACACATCTCCTCAATGGCCAAACTGCGCAGCCATGCTCGTTCTGCGGCGACAGCATCTTTACAATAGCTCACCTTCTTGATGAGTACCCAGCACTCCAACACATCAGAACGTCCGTATTTGCTGACATCAAACCTTCTGACCTTCTTAGACTCTAACATCAATTTAATTTCCAATTTTGCATCTATATCCAAATTAAGCACCTAATCAAGTATTTTGCCTATTTACACACATACATACTTATGTATTTATGCTAAGATAAGTAACTGCTTATTATTTATGTATGTAAGTTTGTACATTCATGTGCTTGTGTTTGCAGGGCCAAGACACCTACGCGCGATAAACTCGCTTGTAGGATTCTTCTCTGTTAACACATTTATATGGACACGAGTGAACTATATTATCGCTTATGTTAATTGTTACGATCCGACAGCCCTAGCAGCCAGTGCTTTAGAATCTATGTAAGTGTAGCAATTATTTATAATTGTCACTCTTTTATATAAACANCTCATATAAAATATATATATATATATATATATATATATCATGATCCACTGATCGGATCTTAACCAGATTAGTATGGGACCACCTCTGAGACACTACCTTTCATCAGCAAAAGTACTACAGAATTTCAATCTATCCCAATAATTTTGTCAACGTTTCTAAAAGGTGGCTACTTAGTTCAGGTAACTTTTTATGGCCTCAAGAGGAAACTATTCTTCTATTTCTTTAAGTGAAAAACTTATGCTTTTAAACCATAGCACAAAATTAATTAAAATTTTAGTAGGTTTTAGATAGTAAAAAGCTATTAATAAAGAAGAATAAAAATTCCATCACGCAAATGCTCCGATAAAATTACTTCCATCATTTTTCATTATTTTACCGTGTATCTAGCGAAATTACATAATTTTTTCAGATAACTACATATATTTATATTATTTCCACTTAAACGAGTTTGGTGAAACGCAGCCTAAGTATTTATATTAATTAAATAAGTTAATATTTAAATTATTTTTAATACTATAGAAAACAATAACTAAACACGTAGTATGTATAGTATGTATATTATATATTGGCCCTATATGACAAACCCGTTAACACTCATAGAGTAAAAACTTGATGAAAAAATTGAGGCAATCAAATTTGGAGCACATACCAATACTAAGTAGTATTATCTTATTAAATAAAGACGGGAGCTAATGATGCAGAATCATTCTTTGGATTGCGTATAAATTTCGTCTACTTATCTTACGTAGCTTCCACTTGAGAAGAGAAGAATCATCTCTGTTTTCTGCATTTTCAGGAGTAATTTAAAGCTTTAAACTTGTCTCCGGAAAAATCCATCATTTCCGTTGTAATATTATTTTTGTTAATGAGCAATATAATGTCACACATTCCCTTTTCATTCTTTTTGGAAATATCTTCTACCTTTATAGCCAATTATCTACAACAGCCATGCCCACTGCTGTTAAACTTCATAAGCAAGTGTACTGCATGATAAAAATATAGTAGGGTAGAACCGCTGAGAGTCACTTTTAAAATTCTTGACGTTTCCAAACAATTTAATTTTTAAATTTACTCACAAACTCACACACACATTTTCATTTTCAATCTCAAGCAACAACAATTTCGTACAATTTCAATTTTTTATTTTCACTTTTATATGATTTTAAAATGTTGGCAAACTTCAAAAAAAAATCATGGCCGACAAATTGAGAGAACGGTTATACCTTGCTATGTTTTTATCATGGTGTACTGTACATACTTGATCTACATATGTACAATATAACTATCGAGATTGCGATTGGTATAAAGAAAGGCAACCGTTTTAGCTTCTTCTTGGTCACAATTAATCAACAATTAGAAAGCCTAATGACTCTGCGGCAAAAATGCATACCCACAGATACGCACGTTTGCATGCGCTATGTTCACATATGTATATGTATGTGTGTATGGAAGTTTACACATAGTATAGCTAATGTGACCAACTATTTCATAGTTCAAAGAAGGACAGGGTGGGTTGGGTTAGGTTAACGCCGACAGCCGATTACCAAATTTGAATGCGGCTCATTTCGGTCCCTGAGAGCTCAGTGTTAGTTCAGAAGAACGAGCCAAAATGCTTGAATCTTAGCCTCGCGAAGGTTGGATAGTCTAAAAGAAAATGTGGATGTTGATTCCACTTTATCTTACTCTTGACAGCTGATACAAAAGGGATCAGTTTAAATTCCTAGTCTTGCTGAGTGAATATCAATCGCACACTGGCCTGTCAGAACCCCAATCACTAGCTCGTGAGAGGTAACGTGGTATTCGGCGCCTTTAAGGACTAACGATGGGTCACTCATTACTTGCGCTGCAAAAAGTATTTTAAAGTGCCTTATAAAAACATTTGCTGCAGCGAAGAAACGCCTTCTTTTCCTATTTTATATCACAAAAGGAGCATCGCTTTCTTTTGCCCATTTTATTAGGTATTTCTTAAAGTAAGCAATTTCATTATTGCGAGTACGAAGTATGCGTGTTAGTCCAGCTTGCACTAGGCCCAGCCATCCAAGAATGTACCGCAAGAGGACTGAGAGGTCCTATGCAGGATCAAGCCTAAGTACTTGACCCTATCTGAGAGCCGCAGACGAATAACACCACTCAAGGGAAGGGCCACAAGCAGAGGAGAGGGAACACCACCTTTCTGAGTATCCCTAGTGCCTCTGCGCTGAAAGCAAGCGCTCGCCCCCTCCACCGCGACAGTTATGTCACAAAGTAAGCTATAGATAAGCCAGATTATGAATCGACTTGGCTATGGCATCTGGAGCGTTATTGTTGAAGGCCCCTCGATATCGAGGAAGGCTCCTACAGAGTGAAGGCTTCTTCTGACAACTATGGCAATGTGTGCAGAGCTCTTGAAAGAGAGTCATCTACAGGTCGATCCATCTCTCTAGCGGTTTTAGACAGACGGATATGCCTAAAATCCCTAGAGGTAGCATGAGGGCCTTTGCCGGCCTTCGGGATGAACGTAACACTGACTACCCTCTAAGTCATGGGGATGTACCCGGTCCTCACGCAGTTCGCCGGTATGATGCCATCGGTCCCCGGCGACTTTAATGGTTTGAACGAATTTATCGCAAAGGCCATGTAACGATCGTCTAGAAGACCTGAAGTATAAAATATTGCAAAGGAGTACATTTGACTGTACTTCGAATTACGAAGTGCAAAAGCTAAAAAAGAAGTACTGTACTTCCGAAAGAAGTACGGTTGGTCACATTTTGTATAGCCTATGACGTCCTGTTGAGCGCTGCTTGCTACTTATCGTCTTTGAGAGCAGAAGGAACAAAGTAAGAAAAGCAAAGTGTAAAATTAGCTGTGAACGTGACAACAACATAGACACCAACCTACAGCAGACAATCATCTGCCATACATAAGCATACATACACATCTACATACGTCTTAATGTATGCATGTGTGAATGTACATAATACATATGTATGTATCAGCACCGACAGCCAACTAACTGACCAAGCCGCAAGTCAATTAACTAGGCCGAGAGTTGCGATGGGCCAGTGGATGCCAAGCAACTCATTCAACAGACATAATGACTGCCCGAAACGCTTACTTCGTTGAAGCACCAACAAGTCTGCATGCATATATATGTATGTCTTAAGGACTACCCAACAAACATTGGAACAACAAGTAAAGAAGTAAGTATAAGTTCGAGCGAAACCGAACTTTATATACCCAGCGCAAGTATCAAATGTGACCTGGTCTACGAAAAGGGAGCTTACGTGCGAAAACTAGTTTTCTGTGAAAAAGCTGTTAAAAGTAAGCAACTCGTTTCGTCAGTTTCTCATTATCTCGTTAATTGTTCTCCGCGCCGGCAGTCCAGTAAGTGTTGTTGTTGGTCCAGTAAGTGTTGTTGTTGGTCCAGTAAGTGTTGTTGTTGGTCGGAATATTATTATAGTTCATCGTGTAAGTTGCCAGTGTGGAACATTTAAAAAGTAACACTGAAGAAGTGACGTTTTTGTACTTCTAAGCAAGTTAGGATTTTCTGCTTTTCACCACGTGAAAAAGCATCTCATCTTCCATCCGAATCAACCAAAAAGTGAAAATTGATTTTTTGACACCTAAGCCCCCTTTCCGTAGACCAGGTCACAAATATCGTCGTTTCAACTTTCTCTACACTACCTTTGTATGATAATCAGGACTGTTTTTTCCCGTTTTCAAACGTTTTCGATTATTTGCTAAATTAGAGTTAATGCAATAATTAAACCAGTTTCAGCCGGTAAGCCGATGGGTGCAAATCGTTCGTATATGTTCGTATCTTAGACTATAGGTAAAGGAAAATTCCACATTAAAAAGTGCTTTTAATTTGAGAACGCTTAAAACGGTTAATTTAAATGCATTTGAGAACCCACTTTTGAGATTTGAGAAAAGGACAAATGCAAACAAATTTAGATTCAACAATAATGTTGATTGGGTATAAACATACAACCATTGGTGTGTATGCTAGTAAGTATGTTGGGTATGTATATATGTGACAATTCGTCTAAGTCTGTATACTTGTGCGTTTTTGCCGCCGTCAAACGCTTGAAAATTAATTGAACTGCGCATATTTTATGCCCCTAACAACCGAAGATAATAGCGATTGTGATCTACGAGTATGGTAAGAGTATCGTAAATTTCGGCTGCATACAGGTACGTATGTGCATATGTATATGTATGTACGCTTCACGTTTGTGTATATCTGCTGCTCAAGTGCACAGACTTGTTGAACGTTGACTTGGTTGCAAGCGTGTCGGTTAAATGAACCGATCATAGATGTATCGCCATATGTGGGTTTCTAAAACCGTGATAAACTGGCTCAAAAGTGGATTGGTTTGCGGTTGTGGGTAGATACTTCCGACAGCCACACGCATAAGCAGCTACAACTTTGAGATTATGTATGTACTTATGTAATGTATGCCTGTATATACCCAGTACAGCGTAGCTCAACCAATTACTTCAGAAAAAGAAGTTTATTTCCACTTATGCAGCAACTAACTTCAAATTGATGTATGTATAATCATCTAGCAGCCTCATTGAGATAAACCAAATGATACATATCTTTGCAAATAGTTCAATATTAGTTGTAAAATCATCTAACTGTGGGCAATTAACTATTTCAGCATGAAAAGTCATTTGTAAAAGAAACATACTGACTTCGCAGTGCTTTAAGCCAAATGCGTTATAAAGTAATTGAAATCAAATGCAGAGTCGGATAATTGACTGATGCCTTGGACGTGGCCATGTTAAAGTCAACAGTTGGTTCTAAGAAAGAAAGTCAGATCTTCAACTAGTTGTGGTGGGTAAAAAACAAGTTGAACATCGATATTTAAGCTAGTTTCTCTCCGTACTGGGTATAGTATATATAGATGGTTGAATATGCTCACATGGAATTATACACATGTATGAATCTAATGCTGCTATGTATTAAAGATTAACGTTGATAATTCCTTGCAGAGAAAGAGCGTTCTGCACAATTGGCGGGAATATCTAACTTATGAAATCGACAGCTATTTGGATTTACAAACATGTGATTTACATTTGTAGATATGTACATATACATACATACCTATCATCAGAGAAAGACTACGATTTTCTTTTCTTGCTATTAAATTCGAGGAAAACAACGGTTTTGTATATTAAAATCCATGAAAATTTAGACCTTCTATAGCATTGGCTTTTTCCTAATTCATCTCACAATGAGTGTAGAGGAAGCAACATTCACAGGTCTCCAAAAAGTATTCCGAGGTTATTTAAAAACGTATCTACATATATAGTAAGATATATATAGTAGGATTCGCTAACGATATTTCCGTAGTAATAGTAGGGCAACATTAGGATTGCCAACCGTACTATAATATATAGTATTCTACTGTTTTTCCGGTCAGCGTACTATATATAGTTGAACAAAAATATAGTAAGCAACAAGTAAGAGCAGCGTTGTCTTCGGCTATGCCGAAGGCTCCATACCTTTCATGAGCATCTGAAAATTTTACTTTAACAGATTACTGCATTTGAAAAAATTTATATATTCACAGCAGGCATAGATAGAGGAGATACAAATATAAAAAATCATATCTACACAATCAGAGGTATGGAAGATATACCTTATATTGCACCAATCTAAGTGATTTTCACTGCTGTGTGATCGGTACGTAAACCGGTAACACAACTTAATGGGTTTAACTTCCTACATAAAGGAGATATATCGCAAAGACTGGTATCTGAACAATCAGTGGTATATGAGATAAAGCTCATACAGCATACATTTTGACGATTTTCTCAGTAGACTTTGTATTATTATTTATAAAATAGCTTACGAAATTTATCGGTTTTAGCTGTCCAAATAAAGGAGTTTTATAGGAAAACCCCATATCTGAACAATCAGTTGTATGAGGGCAATAAACAGGTTAAAGCGACCCGATCTTCGCCATTTTCCCTGAAAGTATTCTTTTGATAATGAGTGACAACAGTGCAAAATTTCATGTGCCTAGCAACTTAAATCGAGGAGTTATATCGAAAAATCTTATATCTGAACAGTCAGTTGTATGAGAGCTATAGGTTATAGTGACCCGAACTTTATAATTTTCATTCTAAGTTTTCTGTTGATAATGGGTGGAAGTATTGCAAAATTTCATGTTCCTAGCTGCATAAATGGAGAAGTTATAACGAAAAATCTCATATCTGAACAATCAGTTGTATGGGAGCTATATGTTATAGTGGTCCGATTCTTCCGGTCATAAGTCAGTACCTTGAATGCCAGTGCCGCGGAGAGTGTGGTTATTGGAGAGGTTTCGGTACGCAGGAGGCTGCAAGTCGTCCATACTATCATGCCGGTGTAGCAGTACTCATAAGAGTTCCCTCGTCATGGCCGTCATACCGGAAAACAAATATATAAATTATGTGGCCACTAGTTTGATATGTTTTTTCTGTGTTCGTTAGAAGATTAAATTCTTCAAAAATATCTCAAGGTCCCTGTTGACATAATGATTTTCCAGTGAAGACCTACGCAACCAATACGGATGCGTATATGTAAAGCATACACAACTTTTTACTATAAACAATATGAATTGATGNATTTCTTCAATTATATATAAAAATAAATTTCAGTAATTCGCACGAAAAATGTGTATTAAATTGGATGACCCTTTTACTGAAATAAAAATATTAAATGCAATATTCTTTAAGGTAAAAGATCATTGTGAGTTTATATTCAAAAAAGGTAAAATATTTTTAAAACACTTAGAAAGAATTAAAAAATTTACTTAAAATTATTTCATTCCCACTCCTTATTCCAACAACTTCGGCATTCACAGGAAGAACTTTTTCCATCACTTACTTTTACTTGCAGAGGTCTTCTGGAAAACGCGAAACACATAGTCTTCTTTTGTCTTTGCTATGGCCCCTGAAACCCGAAATATACTGCGGGGTAGCAAGGTTGTAGACTACATGTTGAAATCAACAGAGAATTGGAATGAAATATGCGTATATACATATCTCTCGAATTCTTAAATATTTAAGACCATCTGGACAAAATAGAATCATAAGTCAGTACCTTGTATATGTAAAGCATACACAACTTTTTACTATAAACAATATGAATTGATGGATAGCGACTAACTCGAAATACGTTAAAAGCCAGTCGAGGATCACAAGAATCTCCACGAAAGCACTGAGCTACCCTATAATAAGTTTTGAAACTTGGTGCTCTATCTTGATCCGAAAAAAACAGAAAATGTCGCAGTTTATCTACATATTTAGTTGAAATCGTTACCAGAATAACTTTTGAAAATTTCATACGTAACTATGTAAATTATAAAAATTTAATTTCTCTCATCACACGTTAGGGGTGTTCTGCCACCTTTTTATTACCGGCTGATCGGTCTGAATATGTTATTCTGATAATTGTGGACTATCAGAGCCTCAGTGGGCAAAATTCCAGCCTTAAATAAATGGTTTTTTTTTTTGGTCGGTAATTTTTACATGTTAATGGCGTTCTTCCTCCCATTGCTACACTCACCAGGGTCTAATTTCACGGATGACAACTCGACATACCTCCCGTAACGCTCTGACAAAAAATAAGCCTTAACTAAATAATGACGAAAAAATGTCACTAGCTCTTAGACTATACTTTTCTTAAACTTAAGAAAAAGTAATTACTTTCACTTCAAACTAAGATTATGATCAAAGAGCAAAAAATGGTTACGCAATGCTTCAATAATATTTTGGCGCTTACACTTTGGCAAAGTGTTTGGCCGAGATTCTCCTTCAATCTGTGGTGTACGTCTTGATGTTGTTATATAAATGGAGGGACCTGCAGTTGTTCGCGGACTCCGAAGCGGGTTTTCATGACAGAAATACACTTAGAGGTTTGCCATTGCCTGGGGCGACCGCTATTCGAAAAAACGTTTCCTAATTTTAATGTTGCTCAGACCAGGGATATAACCCAGTCCCTATGGAGTGTTAGTGTGCGCCTATTAACATTCAGCCACGGCAGCAAAGCTACGTCTTCGTTATTTTATTTTTAATCTAAAAATCCATTTTTACATAANACAGTTGTTCGCGGACTCCGAAGCGGGGTTTCATGACAGAAATACACTTAGAGGTTTGCCATTGCCTGGGGCGACCGCTATTCGAAAAAACTTTTCCTAATTTTAATGTTGCTCAGACCAGGGATATAACCCAGTTCCTATGGAGTGCTACGTCTTCGTTATTTTATTTTTAATCTAAAAATCCATTTTTACATAAGAGCGTATCAGTTGTTTTAGCTAAAAAAGAAACATGAGTTCCTAAAGCTTCTTCATTTGCCATGTATATCTCTGGAGGGTTTGTATGCGCCAGCATGCTGTGTCGCTACGCTACTCTTTTGCGCCCCTGGTGTTATGAGATAGATGTTTAGCAACAGCAAGTAGTGTTTGATGACAGCCTTCCAACACTCAACTCACCAGCTCACCAACTCAGCAGCTAGCTGCGTCTTTGGTCAATTACAGTCGGTTGTCGGTGAAAAGTATTCGCAGCAATACGCTCAATCACTGCTGAACCCATTTGTCCAATCCCAAGACCAGAGGGTGGCTGATATAAACTTACCACACACACCTTCCACACCGTGCCACTGCTTCTGGACATTACGCTATACGACACTTTAACGGACACATTGGTTGCCACGCAATGATTACTACTCGTGCTGCCAGTGGCATAATGAGATGGTCCCGCAGAACAGCTAAGTTGGTGCATTCCTGACACCGTTGCTTCTGCTCTTTCTTTTGCTGTTCCTGTTGGAGTTGCGATTACGCAAACATAATCCATCATCGGCTGGTGGTGATGGTTATGGCACTGACAGCTATTGCTGCTGAAAACTGCATACAAGCTGCGAAAATTTATGTCATGTTTGCACTGCTATAATTTAATAGATAACAATCTAACTGGTTATGTAATATGTGGCCGCCTTGTATCTTTCGCCAGAAACTCGCTACTCTTTTGCGTTCAATTTTATGTAAGTATGTAAATAAATTTGCTTGTACTTATGTATGTATGTTTGAAAGTAGTAGCTTTTCCACGCCTCTGAAGTTCTGCGAATTCGCACCAATCGGCCGTAATGAATGCATCGTAATTATTGATCTTAGCCTCTGTAACGCGTTGCAACGACATTATGCACCATATTTG
>NW_016164282.1:0-32350 GCF_001687245.7 Rhagoletis zephyria | reverse complement strand
CCAGTAAGCTTTGAATGACCAAAGCTGAATGGACAAAATCTACGATCATCTAAACAAGCGAAGTGCCTGGGAGTCATGCTGGACACTAAGCTTAGTTGGAAAATGAATATCTCTGTGCCCGGAACTCCGATCGTCGTGCCACAATCTAAAATAATGCAGTCGACAGATTGTTTTCATTGCCTCTTCTTGGTTCGCTAAATCCAGAGAGGTGGTAAACCCTACAAGCAATAAGAGCCGGTTTTGACGTTGTACTCATGGCGCCCGTAATGCCTACCCACATGCTCCTTTAGAGCCTGTTTAACACAGAAACCCAGGTTGTGATCATGGCCCTACGCAACCATACTCCAGTAGAGTACGGGACGATTGGTCTGACTAAAACTATGTGTATACAGAATATCATAGCCGGTCTCAGAGCCCAGGTCTTACTAAAGGTCCCCCGACACTCTCCGAAAACTTTCAGCGCTCAATTTATCTTCAAGTCGAAGTGAGTTTTCTATCTCAGCTTCGTATCTTATACATACATATGTATATATTTATATAATTCGCTGTCACAAATAACCGTTACATGAACAATGTTAAAGGGTATATCCCTTGTGCACAAGTCCGCTCGTATAAAAAAATACATTAAAATATAATAGGGATTTTCATAATGGAGCATATTGGTAATCTAATCAAACATACATCAGAACTGCTGCAAGTGCAGAAAAATAACAACACTAAGTAAAACACTTGTCTATATTTGAATCAGGTATGTAGCGAATATTTGCAATGGCATTCGTTATGCAAATGATTCGTATCATTTTAAACATTCGCATCAAATGATTCCAATATTTTCCGAATGCGAACGTATTAATAGTTACATATTTTAGTAATTTTTATAATTTATTCGTCGAAAGTGAGCAGTTGTTCAGTGCAGCCGGCATTATATACAAGCCTCTAAGAAATCGCCTCATAGGAGCAAAGGCAGCAAATTACTTTTTCTGAAATGTAATATGTATGCCCCTTTTCAACTTTGACTAAAACACTGTATAGGTTAATCACTGGTTCAATGTTCTAATAATTTACAAAACGATGACTCAAGTTGATTACAGCTTATGTTATTCCTTATATTCGCATTCGCAATCCGAAAAATCGCATTCGCGAATGTGAAAAAAATAGCATTCGAAACATCCCTAATTTGTATATCTGCAAAAATAGGCTACTGCGATGTCGATGTTATTAAGTTCTTGCACTTAAGGTCACAACGCTAATTCAACAGAAAGCTAAAATTTTATTACAAATTGCACATAAAATGTTTTACTGAAAAACGATTTTTTTAAAGAATACAAAGGCCGCAATGCTACTCAATTCCTGTAAAGAATCACAAATGCAGTGAGTGATATACTAGTTTTTAGCTTCCATGGCCAAGTAAAGTTATCGGTCGGTGGCAGGTATAGCGCGATTTAACGTTGGCGATAATTTATTTGAAAGCATATGAGCACGCTTACTCGGTTATTTAATTGTTGTGCAGCTTGCCGACAAGTGAAATGCTAAATAAAATCAGTAAAAAAACTAAGCTGTAAAAAAGATGTTGCATTTATTTGCTCCGGTAAATCGGAACGTTCCAATGTTAAGAGCTTCAGACTAGCTAAAACTCATCAGGCGCATATCGAATGTGATGGCAAAAGGTCAACAAAAGCCTCTACTGGATCATGGGCCACCATTGGTATGCTTTGCTTACCACTTCTATGTGCATACTAACATGTTTTTATATCCATATATTTATGCATGTACAGACGCTATATATGTGCATACATATAAATATTTCTCCCAATCTAAATATGTACATATGTAGCTTAAACACACAAAAAAATGGACGGCATACATTTGACAATATTCAAGCCACAAGCAGTGTTGTCACAACAAAAAATTTTTGTTACCAAAATCATCAGAAAAAATTACGAATTTCCACAAGAAACTACCGAACTTGCATACATACATATCTACTATGCAGAACTATACATACACACATACACCTGAAGAAACTGAGTTGCTATCACCGTCAGATTAGATATCATAAAGTAAAAATCCCATACCAAGCTTTGCAGGCAAACTTGATTTCAGCGGTCTATTCAGCAATAATTTTTATTTCGATAAGAGCTTTTAAAGTCACCAGGAAAGCTTAATGTGGACGTGAAACTTTCATAATTATGGCCGAAGAAACGAATTCGTCGAATGCGGAATAGCGGATTAAGTTGATATAAATAGCCATATTTCTGTGCGGAACATCGACATATTTTTTCTTGTTACCAATACGAAAGCGGACGCGATTGCGTCAACTGTCAGAAAATCTAAATAGGCAACCGTTACTGTTGAGCATTGGCACATATCTCAAAGAGGATTGAGAAGCAAATAATTTAAGAGTTTCTTGATAATCCGAGGCGTACTGGCACAGAAATGATTGAATAACAAATGTTAAAAATAAAAATTCTGTTGATATACATATTAACCCCTGCTAAATTACATCCTGGCTACGCCTTTGCTCATATCGTTGATGTACATATAAAGTTTGGCAAAAGCTATGTAAAATTTCATTCAGTTTTCCAAATTGGGGACACCTCAAAACGTTATCCTAAGAAGTTAGTATTTGTTGTTTCTATTAACTTCTATTCATATTATACACATCTATGTATCGCTTCACCTTAATGTTTACATGTGTATGTATGCATCAACTGATGTGTGAATTTGGTTTGCGCGGATTTGCAAAAAAAAATACAGACTGCTATTGCAAATTTGATTTGATTTTACTTTGATTGGAATTTACTTACTGATTGGTAATGCGGAGGAGCTAGAGGAGTTTAGTTAGTACATTTTTGTATTAAATATTGTTGGTAACAGAAGCCAAAGATTGCAGTTAGGCGATTTCAATTTGTAGATTAGCATATGCCGTATTGCAGCAACAGCGATTTGATAGGAAAAAATTTCTAGCAGCATACGTATGCACTTATGTATCTATTAATAGCTTTTATGAAAATTTACCTGTAGAGATTTCTGCTAGTTCCAACACCTTTACCAGAGGCCATTTCAACACACACACACACAAACGCATTGCCGCTGCAAATTGGAGATCTTATCTTAGCATGCAGAATGTTTTTGTATTAACGTCGGCGACGAAAATTAGATTTTTTGCACGCTGATTTTTGTTCACCCCCTTCTAAATTTAATAAAAATATACATTGAAACTACTTCAATTCACATCGAAATTGTATCTGTTCAGGAATACCGACTATCTTCACACTTTCTAAGAAGCAATTTGCACTACCGCTGAACTAATTAAATACACGTAAATTGACATCTTTTTTAGTTCTGCGATATGCTATTATCTTATCAGTGCTGAATAAGCACGTAGCATTGTCGGAGGTCCATCTAACATTGCAACCCCTCTTACTTTAAGTAGCTTCTGTAATTTTTCTAAGCAACCGTGCCTTCCCAGCAGAAAAAAATTATTAATTGATAAAAAATAACCCAGTTGTAGTTAGCTTTTTTGCGGGATTTCTATAAAATATATAATCCGTAGTTAGCTACAAAAAGCTACATGAAACTAGTTGGCAAGTAATGCAGGAGTAATGAAGGAGATTGTTTTCTTTAAACGCATTTCTATTTAAATATCCTGCACTTCGCGAATACTTTTTCGAATTGAGGAGGAATAAAAGGAAGATCGAAATTTTATATTATCATTTTGAAGTTATGTCTGACGTAGTTCTAATATGGGACCACCTACAGCAGAATATAGAAATAAATGTGAAATGTTAAAAAATAAATAAAGTAAATAAAAAAAATAAAGTAGAAACAAATATAAAAAAATATTTTGTTCTTCTTATTGATATTTTATGTCCGAAAGAAGTTAGTTACAAATTAGTTGCATCAAATGCAGAGGTAACCACCCTTGACTACATCTAATGCAGAGGTAAACCACCCGTGACTATTTCGCGGCCATCGCCATAGAAATATAGTTAGTTTTCATCAAAGAAAATATACAGCTAATAAGTGACTTTTAGCTCCTTCCTAATCAACTTAAAGTTAGCTTATGGTTAGATCCATTTCCTGCAGGGTTGTTACATCTAAAAATAACCTGTAATGGTTCGTTTTGCATTGTATCCAAAGCAGGCCCAGTAGGAAAGCTTGTTGGTACTGGTTGCGGGTCTGTCCATAAAATTCCTGTAAGTAACTTACTCCACGACTTACCAAAGATCTACTTGTTTTACCAGAAGAAAAGCTGCTTAAACTATTTCTTTCAAGTTCGCTCGTTCGTAGCCGAGTGAGGCCAGATGACAGGGGAAGAATAAAAATACTTTCGTACCGCCAATTTGTTTCAAGTAAGCTTGCTTTGCTTTTGAAATTTCATTAATATTTAAAGAACAAATAACCAGAATTCGATAAAAATTCAAGCCGTTAGAAGTAAACCTAAAAAATACAAAAAATAAAAATATAATACAAAAAAATACATAAAAAATGTCTCAGTTGCTGCTTGCAGTGAAATGCGTAATGTACTAGTTTTGGATAGATTAGCCGATAGCTCACTGTCACAACGCTAACCGAATTTCGCACGTGAGTCACAGTTTTGGCATACATTGGTCTGGATTCTTATTTGTCAAACCCACCACTGGGTTCGTCCTTCAAAAGCGTCGAAAAGAGTTTCCTCCATTTCTCAAGTGTATTCATTCTGCACACCTATAGTCGGATTTACGTCTGCGCCTCAACGGAATTCAGCCTTGGACTTGAATCCATTCGATCCATTCTCGCGATGCCGCGGAGAAGGTGATCAACCGAAGTATTTCCGTTATCAGATGTATTGTCATAAAAACTGAAGTTTCCGGCAGTTCTCCCTAACCAAAAATCCCATAGAGAATTCAAGGCGTGGCAGATTTTGGCAACTGAATTTGGTTTTATTCAGTAGCTAATACTTTGGTAAGTAACTTCCAATAAGTTTAAAGACAACATCCAAACTAGCGTGATTTTTGTTACAAAACACAAACTTTTGTAAATTTCATTTGGTTTTGCTGGATTTCCTTTAATTAAAGTACTTTGACACGTTTATAGCTTTTCTCTTTGAATCCTCAGTAACGCTGTGCTTGGGCATAGGGCACTTAGGGTAGAGACCGTCACTCTGAACGGGTTTCGCTTCTTAGAGGATCCCCCAACTTAGTGATGAAAAAGCCTTATCTAGAAACTTTCGTTTTCCAATTTCGGCTGCACTTTTGGATTTCGGACGCACTATGTGACGGTATTTACATTATCACTTCAATCACGCTATCTCAAATAAATATCTCATATTGTGAAGAAATTTATCTTGGTTGACCTAATTGGTAGCAGTACAAAACGATAATCTAATCAGTTTACACAATTCTAAGAAAAGCGATGAACTTACTTGTATTAAATAAATCTATGCCATTACGATAATAAAAACTGCATGAAATAAGTATGTACATAACTATGGTTGTACATACATATACTTATAAATCAATCACTATAAGTAAGTGCACAGAACGTCTATAAATATGCCACAAATGGTGGCAGTAAAACAGTTACGAATATTCCTTGGCTATCGTTGCAATTTAAAGCGAATAACGATTATGAAAACCAGTAAGTAGCTACAAAATCATCGCCTCTCCATATATTCTATGCGTTATTTTCTCGTTTAACAGTTGGCACCTTAGTTCTTTGCACTTTGCTCTTGGCTAGCGCTGCTGATGAGTACTGCGATCCGGATAGCGATGGCGCACCCATTTGTCCGACAAATTCTAATGGTCAAAGATATCGTAACTTCTGGGATCCTACTAGATACTGGTTGGAAACGAAATGCTATTTTTATACTATTTCACATTTGTAACCGCTATAACTGCTACTCATCTATATTCAGAAGCAATAAATACTTTAGGAAAGACCTCAATTTGGTAGTTACAGCCCTTTCAGAAAGCATCCGGAAGTGTATTGACAAAAACGCAACGCTATGGAAAAGACCTTCCTTGCACATTTACTATACTGCCCAATAGCCAGAAATGTACCAGTATTACTATTCCCCTCTACGTCGCAGTGTCCTGAAATGAACCCGCCATCTTATTAAAAATTGTTCGGCATTTCATGGCCACCATGGAGATTGTCGGAAGGTATTTGATTGCCGCCTGGCTATCAGTGAAGATGCAGACATCAGCTTGGAATATCATATTACACTTTACCAATTTTGTGGCAATCAGTTCCGCCTGAAAAACCTTACAGTGGTCCGGAATATGAAAGCTAAGGGAGATTCCCAGATGTTCGGACTAGTTCCGAAAGCTCTGTTAGTATTCCACCATGACCATAAACATTGCATGAATGTGGACGCAAGACTTTGGACTTTATCCATCTTTTCCAAGTTTACCCCTTTTCCACGGGTTGCCATATCATACCACTGTACCCTGATAAATAATTGACCTACTACCGTTGTGTGCAGCCAGTGTATAATTTTGGATACCATTCTCCATCTTTTTCCTATTTACCTGGTGCAGGAATATAGTGCCGCTGTAGCTTTGCACACTCTATCAGCAATGTTGGGCCCCCAGTTAAGTTTCCTATCTAGATGATACCTAGATTTTTGGTATCTTCCTTTACTACAAGGCTCTTCCCCTCTAGAGTAATAGAATCGAGATCAGGTATATTTTGCTTCCTTGTTCCCCGTCCTCACCTGTTGCACCAAAGTGATAATTTGTTAAGAGATCTTTGAATTAGACCGGCCGATGTTGAGAGGTATTTACCCAATATAGCTATTAAAATATCGTCGACTTATGCAATTACCTTCGCACCAATATCTTCGAGTTCTTGTAGGAGGCTGTTTACTGCTATGTTCCACAGAAGCGGTGAGATTGCTAGCCCCTGCTCGGAAACCTTTTTATTTTTGATTCACTTAATCCAGTGCTTATTTCTCGTATATATGTACTGTGGTATATTCTTTTTATTTTTTTTCGAAATTCCTTTTGCGAACTTCAATTCCAACTAGAAGAAGCAGTTAAAGAATTTTATTTTGATAAATGCGATATCTATACATTTATCTTAATTAGGTACTTCTGTAAGTTCTAAAAGCAACTTTGTTTCCGCATTTAATGCTTACCTCCATATATGGAATAATGGCTCCAAATATTAACTCATATGTATCACATTAATTGAGGTTTTAAACAAAAATATATCCAAATACTAATTGGCATTTAAGTTGTATCACCTAGGGGCATTCTGTCTGTATGGACTATGCATATATATGTATGTACGTATGTAGCTGCTGAGGCGTTTATGTCTCTGTGGCCAACCGCCCAGTGGCAACGTCTGCACTCAACTGCTGGCCAAAGCTCGACGCAATGCCAATTGCCTGCGGGCCATTTGTGTTAGCAACTTATTGACTTGCTACTTGCTGGCCACTATCAATTATAAGGTTCGTTCGCGTAGCTGTTAATTGTTCATGTTTAACCAAAACTTACAGGTTTTTGCGTTCGCGTACGCAAAAAACTTGCAAAGTAGGGGAAATTGAGAGAGCAAAGTGACATTTCTTTTTGAGGGGAAGCTGTTAGTTTCTGTTGGAAAAATTTTTGCCAACAGCAATTTGCCAACAGGGAAACAGCTGATCAAAAACAGCTGGTTGGCATTTACGCAAATCACAAAATTTAATTTGATGGTTTGGAAGATAAAAATTACAAAATGCGACTAATTAAACTTGTAAGAAATAAGTAGTTATTTGTTTAATCAATAAACTGTGTCAGTATAACACTTTGCGATGACTTTTCGTACGTTTTAAATTTTACACTTTTGTATGTAAACAAAAATTATATCAGCTGTTCGTCTAACTTGCAAGTTTCTGCAAATTTTCTGTTCGCGTACTATTTTGGATATTTCTCTCTTGTGAGCGAACAGATGACATTTCGCCGGAATTTGGCAGTTGGTTGGTTTCTGTTGGAGATTTTAAACGAACGCACCTATAATTATCGATTATCAACAACTACTGAATAATTACTAATGGGCGATAACAATATTGGAAGCGCGTACTTAAGTCAATATGTATGTATGTAAACAAGTGTACACAAACGTATAATTGTTAGGTATGGAATAAGATAAAAGTACATACATACAGACGACTATAGAGTACATACATATGTATATGAATACATACAAACATTTCTGCTTACAAAGATATACATTAGCACATATGTATGCATTAGGGTGGTCCAAATAGTTTTTCCTCCAGATCTGAAGAATATCAAAAATTAGAAGACACGTTGTTGTATTTTTGAGAAAGACGGCAACCCCGTAAAAAAAATGTGTTTAAATCTCTTCAAACGGTTTTAGCTTTGATAAAGAAACTTAATTAATTCTATCGAGCCTTTAAATAATTTTAAATTTTCAAATATATGGCAAACCTATTTTTCGAAAATTTATACCACATACCCACAGAAATAATCGAGTAGAATGCCAAAAAAAAAAAATAAACACATTCATTGAACTGTTCGTGCGTGATGTGGTTATTAAAAAAAAAAAATAACTAATTTTTGTATATGACAGATGGGATTATCGGTTACTAAAGCATAATTAGTCAAATTTTTAAGCTAAATAAGCATCATAGTGTTATTCTTAGAAGAGTTCTGACGGGAAATAGCCTTATTCGATAAAAAAAATATATTTATCTTTAACGATTTTATAGCAATTTTATGAAAAAAAAATTATTTTTCCCATGTAAAATATACCGGAAATTTCAAAGACCCGGCGTCACGGGAAAATATTATTTTTGATATCCTCCAGTTCTGGGGGTGGCAGCAGGAAAAATCAAAACAGTTGATTTTCCTATGTATTTTTGGACCACCCTAATTCACATAATATTAATAGTAAGACATGAAGATTACTATAATTGGCCGGCTGATGGCTATTTCCTTCTGCTAATTGATCATTTAATAAAGCTTAATGGTATACACTTTAAAGCGCGCGAGCTGCGTTAATTCTAAAGTTTCCGTTTTACTCAAATGTTTACGTTGGAATTTAATAGAAAAAATTTTAGTGGGTCATATCGATTAAGGAAAAATGGTTAATAAGGTGGAAAATAGAGCAGTTTTTGTATTTTTAGGTTTTCTACATATTTTACGTGTTTTTTTTTTTTTTTTTCATTTTTTTTTATCTATACATATAACAAACTATGTATTTGCTATCTTCTCTCGACAGAATTGGCCAAATGTCAGTTACTAATTAAATGATAAAGAAAGTGCCGGAAGTGCATTTCAAAGTGAAGTGTGAGTAATGTGAAAATCGATAAGAAACAATTTTAAATTTGCAAATATTAATTTGCATAAGTAGTTCCTGATAACTGAACAGCAAAACACGAGAATTCTTCAGTGCCCTTCTATGCTTCTGTGACAAAAACTTGTAGGGGTTACGTAACTTGTTGCAGGGAAAATTTCACTATAAAAAACCGCAGAAATGCAGCAAAATGTCATTCGACTTTAGTTTTTTCGACGCCTTCACTCGAGCAAAAAGCACAAACAGGAAAATGAAGTTTGGTACGTGGAAAGTTCTGAAGAAAAAAATAAAGTTTTTGCCCAAAAAAAAGGAAATATCAAAAATCTAGAATCGTCCTACAAAAGTGAAATGAAAAAAAAAAAATGTTTAAACAAAAAAAATTGGCTAAAAAAAACTAACATTTAAATATTTAACTCAGATACTTGAAGGCCAGTGCGGGAATTTCAAAAATAATACATACAAAAAGTCAAATATACTCTTTAGAAAAGAAACCCTTATTAAACATATTTTGGCGCTTTTGTTAAGTGTTGGTCGAGCTTCTCAATTTTGTGGCGTGCGACTTGGTGTTGGTGCACAAATGGAAGGACCTACAGAGAAACCATTTCATGGCAGAAATACACTCAGAGGCTTGTCATTGCCTGCCGAGGGGCGACGCTATTAGAAACAAACTTTTCTTTTAGAATATTGCTCTGCGCAGGGATGGAACCTTGGCCTAAAATCAAAAAATTAAATAAACACAATTTTTAAATCATTACTTTCTTGCTAAATAATGCATATAAGAATAGTAATATTCTTATTAAAATTTTTTTTCCCGATTCTCGTTCATACAGCCTACGTATTCACCTTCTTCGCTTTGGTTTTTGTTGTCGCCATCCACGCAGAGTGTGACCCCGACGGCGATGGAAAACCTACCTGCACCGCTGACAATGAAGGCGCTATTTCACGCAACTTCTGGGATCCAACTCACTATTGGCAATGTAAAGGAGGTGAAGCTACCTCTGTTCAATGTCCACCAAAAACTGGATTCTTAGAATCAGCTAAAGGCTGTGTCGCTTGGAGCGAATGGAAATGGACTCCACCATGCCCCGATGTGAGGCCTTAAATGTATTTTAACTTAAATATTTTCCAATATGGTCTAATGTTCAGCTCTAAATAAATGAATATGTATGTACATAATGATAGCTAAAGCGCTGTGAAAGGTTTTACTCTTTGTAGTGGGTGGTTGGTTTCGTATTTATTTTTATTTTTTTATTAATATATTTATAAGTCACAATCATCGCCGTTCTTACGGGTTAGGTATTGGTTTCTTGGAAGAAGCTTATAAAATGAAAATGAATAAGAAATTAGTCAAGACGTCCAGCTTTAATGTAGATGTGGAGAATCGCTTCTAGGAACTTCTGTCTCCTGATCAAAAAACCAAGAAGCAAATTGATCACAATGTGAAAGACTTCAAATACGGTTTGAGTGCTGTTGATGTACGTTTCGCCCAAGGAGCCAACATCGACTCGAATCACCACCTTGTCTCAGCTAAGATCCGCTTGCAACTATGTAGAAAGTCCGGCTTAAACAAGCAACAAACAAACGAGACAAGGTGATAACAGCAATAATGCGGCTTCGGAATACCGGCCGAGTGGAAAAAAATACAGTGGCGAACAGCTATTTGAGCGCGTGTATCAACTGTTAAGCGCCATTTGCTCAGATGACTATGCACATGCAATTACAGGAGGGGCGCACAGTCCACTTGAAAGATGCTAATGTTTGTGCCAATTAGTGATCTGTAAGTTATTATGCATAAATCATAAAAACGATAATAGAAGATATTCCCAACATGGGAAGAAATTTCCAATCGACAATTCTGTGCGAAAGACTGAAATCCATCATGAAGCAACTAATTTGGCATTGCCAGTGAAAATTCGCCATTGGCAAGAAAGTCCAGGGAAAGGCACTAAGAAGTTAAGTGGATCTAAATGTAACATCGCTGCAAAACTCTGCGGCTGCGTAGACTGATGATGACCACAACGTTTAGCTCTGTGCAATATGCCCAAATTGGGTAGGACCTGTCCGCGCCGTTCGCAGTTAAAAGTGGCTGAAAATTGGGCGATTAACTTTCCGTGCGAGTTCTTTAATCTGGTGTTGGAAAATGTTGTTTATTAAAATCAAAAGTAGATATTTGTTTATATCGTAGTATTATACGACTTTTGGAGAGCTTTGCGAAACTTGTCGAAAGAGGGCTGTGGCCTATGTTCCAAGTATGTAAGACCCTAATATCTGTTATTTTTGTTTTGTACAACGCCGCACTGGGTGACAAAGCTTCTACTTCAAATAACAGTCGCAGAAGCAATGGTTTATATATATATTTTCTCGTTATTTTTAACATTGCACCTATCAACAGCAAGTTGAAAACAATTTTCTTAACAAAATTTTTACCTAAGTGCAGTACAGTGCAGGAAGAAATAAAAAGCAAACGAATTCTTGTTTTCGCATATCAAGATCATTTCGTTCAATGTTGACTCTTAACACCTTTGGAGGTAAAGAATACTTTTTGGCCTGACTAGTATCAACATATTTATGTATGTATGTACGTTTGTACGCGCGCTTACTGCCGTGTAACGGCCTCTGCAGCCAACTAACTGCCAAATGGCCAACGTATTCAACTGATTGTTTAGCATTGATAGTGAACACACGTCGCGAGCGGTGAACATTATTTGAAGACACTATGCTCCTATTTATTTTTCAGGTGTTTATGGGTGTTCTGCCGCGCTTTTGGGTACACACTCATAGGCACATTTTAATGCACACTATATACTTTATATATTTCTACATTCGCATAGTTTACTTTATTCGATTATCCTAAGCAAATATCTACAAACAGTCGTACATACTTTTCATGTAACGGGTAACCTATTTTCATTACAAATTTATATGAAATCGATTTTGTTTTATTTTTTCAATTTCTATGTTTCCATTCTACATAGTTGTTCAAGGTGGAGATGCTGATAACTGAGCAACAGCAGCTACTGTGTTTTTGTGTGTTTGAAGACAATATACTATCATATATTTGTATGCACAAATATACATACATACGTACATGTTTATGTATAGTTGCGTAGGTCAGGTCATCACAATTCACACCCTCACTTGTTTGGTAAGTTCAAAATGCAATAAAAGGCATATCTTTAATCTCTACAACAGCAATGGTTTCTTTATTTGAATTGTCGCAGTTAATTGGTAAAGAATTGACTTGCAGTTCAAAGCGTTTTTATGGAAGTTTGCTACAATGCCTGCATAAAGTTGTCATAAGATTATATTGCTTTATGTAAACTCTTATCTTTTCTAAAATAAAACAAGCTAAGAAAAAAATTAAACTGGGTTCTGTGTGTTGTGGGTTTTATTTTTAGCAGCCTCACGGAAGTTGCGAAGATACTCGACTTCTTATATCACATGATAAACTACTTTAGTATACTAGGAGAAGTAAAGAAGAAAAGCACCTTATTTGAACTTGTCTACACAAAGTATTGGTTAATCGCGATCTATTTAATTTTGTTTAAAGCGGACCATTTCTACCCATTTAATGCTCTCTCTCCCATTTTACATTCGAATTTGAAGCAATCTTCCTTCGAAGACTGCTTGTTTACTTTTACTTATCATATGTGTGGCGTAGAACAAATTTCAAATTTGTTTGTTGAATTCTAAACAGTTAATGTTCACAATTTCACAGTTTACACAAAAAATGTTTAAAATTTGCTCTATATTTTTTTTTTTAATTTATGCATGTAAAGGGAGGTAACCAGTTTTCTCTCCTAATGTGTGCAAAATTAAACACTGCCTGTTTACTTTTAAATACCAAATTTGTCGCGTAGGGCAAGATTACATATAAAATGTTTAAAATTTGGTATATATGAGCACTTTATATTTATTATTTGTAAAAAATATATTTTAACGTTCAAAATTTTTACAATTTTAAACATTTCATGTGTGTATCTATGTGTATGTTTTAAACACCTAATGTTCAAAATCAAATCTTGAACATCTTATATTTATATATTTACATAGATTTTGGTTGAAGAATAAACACTTTTCAGTAGTGGTTTTACATACACTTTTTAGAGTGCAGTTCAGCCAGTATTTCGTCGGTCTCAGTATATTTATTTGGTCTAGTAGAGGGCCCTCACCTTTGTCGTTTAGTACTGGTCTGGGTTCTCTTTCATGATACGCGTCACTCAAAAGCGCTGAGCGGCGATCAATCTGTATCTTAGGTTTGTTCAGTGCTGATTATCCGTTTCCTCTACAAGGAAAGATGTATTTTCTCCAACTTTCTCGGTCAATGCTGAGTAGTTACATCTGCTCTCTCGAAACGTACAGTTCCATAACAATAGAAACTGGTATAATGAGCTCTATATTTTCGCTTTTTTACATCATTGCGCCTGGAACCGAGGTACTTTCTTAGCAAGATAGATAAGTGATAAACCATTCGACTACGCAAACTGTTGGCTTAATTATTTGAGATTATGGCAGTCGATAACGCGAAGTCTTTCAAGTCTTCAGTCCTCGGCATCGCGTACCCAGATTAAATGGACGACTTGCATTACATAGAAGATTTTAGAACTGGCTGTTATTTGTGTGTAAGAACATCAGCAGGACAAGTTTAATTTACTTCGGTTTTATTAAGGGTCTAAATAAGTACTTTCTTCCAAAGAGTCAAGATCTTTGTATTTGCATTGAATCGATCAAATTCTGCCTTGCAATCACTTTATCTCCGCTTGGCGTATTTTTAAGTGTCTTGCCATGTGTTTTGGTGCAAAATTTTAACTGATTTTTACACAAATATGTACACGCTTTCCGTTGCACGATTTTTGCACCAGCATACACTAAGTATCACAAAAATAACTACACAACTTTTGTGACTAGGTCAACACTTTGTCGATGCATAAACTGTTCATTTGGTGATTTCCAATTACAATTGAATTAGAAAATACCGCAATTCCGAGTCACCCTTAATCGGTGTCGTTGCGGTCGCACCGGTGGTGTCGGTGGCGGCGGTGACGGCGGTCGGTAGTGTTGGTGGCAATGTTAGCTTGGGCCGTTATTGACGGTGTCATGGCTGGGCCGCAGCGCATGCTGTTTCTATTGTTGTTGCTGCTGTTAACCTGTTATCTATGCTACTCATCTCAACATAGCGGGATTAGCTTTTCTCGCGCGGACTCGCTTGTCTTTCGTTTCCTTCTCCTTCGATTTAGGCTCAGCCATTTTAGCTGAGTGTAGCTGTTTTTGGTAATGACGCTCAATGCACTTCAGACTTGACTTGGTTTGCCTGCGCGCCTGTGAATGAGGAGTGAGTGAGCGCAAGCGCGCGTGCGTCATTTGCCAATTGCGGCCGCTGTGTGCAGCATGTGGCAATGCTGGTTGGCATGTGAATGTCATGTCGATCGAACGACACGATCCTTGCACGTCCAAAGCGCGCCTTCTATATTTGTGCTAGTCTTCCATTGTAAGAGTACTTTTCTCGTTTTTTTTTCATGTGTTTGCATACTTTTTCCAATCGACAAATTTACATAAGAAACATGTTGCAACTGCTACAACAACAAAACAATCATCAACGGTAGTTGGCTGACACATTAGGCATCGGTAAAGTAAGCTACGGTTAAATCTCATGAGGATTTTCACCATAAGGTGCAAGTTGTATATTTTGTGGCTAAAACTTACTTGTAGGCATGTAA
The DNA here is from genome assembly GCF_001687245.7 of Rhagoletis zephyria. Lineage (NCBI taxonomy): Eukaryota > Metazoa > Arthropoda > Insecta > Diptera > Tephritidae > Rhagoletis > Rhagoletis zephyria. Next base: position 17,348 of record NW_016164282.1, on the reverse strand, counting down.
TGCCTATATATTTACTATTAACGTACAGAATTTGGCGACGCTTGCAAAAATGAACTGGAGATGAGCAGATTTCTTTGCTATTTAATAGAGATTCTAGTAAGACGCTCTCTCCAAGATCGTCGAATGCGCATATACTAGGTTAAATGAGAACCTAGTTCCCCTTAGTCTGGTGGCACCCCTTACTTAAACTTCCGACATTAAAGAGCTTAACACTATCGCTCTCAAAAGTGAAATACTAGGGCGTCATTTCGGACAGGAAACTGATCTCGAGTGGGCCTGGATCTACACAACAGTCGTACCGCTATCTACCTTCAAAACATGGCTTTCCCGGGAAAGCAAAAACCAATGGTCGCAAGAACCAACGTGCGGGACATCTCAACAAATCTAGCCAGGCTTCGACAGGAAGAGATCCAATGCTCTCATTCGCTTAGAGCGTCCTCTACCCAAATTATAACGGGTAATTGCTTCATGGGAAGTCAGACGTACAGAATTGGCTGAGAACGCCATGACAAAGAAGAAATTGCGAGTGTCGAGAACTACCTCTGTCACGGATCTTCCCTATCGCTCATTTTACCATTACCTTTTTTTCTGTCTAGCGGCGTTAAGCGATGCAGGCATTCATGAATTCTTGCGCTTTGTTTACCAAACCAACTGGTTCTACTTCTAGGTGAACGTACGTGATCGAATTCGAGCTCACAATTGGTACCACGATGGACCCACTTGGTCTAAATTGTTCTCTCTCCTACATTGGATGCAGGCAGTCACTTCCACATAACCTGGTTGCGAAACATACTCCGGTAGTCTTGCCTGCTTTGACCACAGGTGTGACGTAGGGCAAGATATTAGGTGCAAAGATGTGGTGTTTCGGAACGCCCACTCAACAAACAAACACTTGACCCTATTAGATGGCACAAACGAACGCCAGCTATCGAGAAAGCTAAGCATTAGGCATCGATACCTTATAGTGAATAGAACCATCTCCGTCTTCCGCTATGAATAGCAAACCCGCTTCTAACAAATAAATTCGTGAATAATTATTCTTATGATTTTAGCTGTCTGAGTTTGCACAATGCATGTACCCACAAACTTAGACCTTACGATAAGTGTCACGTCGATGGCGTAAGCGATAACTCGACAGCTGCTATTTTCCAGCTCTTGCGGACGTCCTTGCCGACGATGATCCAGATAAATGGATAAAGAAAGTCCGTTGTGGTGTGCCTCCATTGTCTCTATATCGGTGATTTCACATGGTTTGCGATTTAGTGGGAAGCTCGTATCGAAGAGAAACTTAGGAGATTCCTCCACGCTCACCGTTTTGTTTCTGTCGTCATTCAAGTACCCCCATCGAACGAAGCTCAGCTAGCCATTAATGCTTTGCAGAATTTCCTCGTTTAGCCTTATTTTGCTCAGATCTAAAGATTCCTAATCCGAAGTCCAAATCAGAAGCGTCTTGTAGACGTTTTGAGTTGTGCAAGCTGGGCGTTTCCTACCCGGTGGCCTGCTAGATCATCAATCGAGCGCTCCGTCAGAGCAGAATTCTCGTGGGGAGCTTCTGGAAGTAGTTGCTTCAGAGTGGTCTTTTTAAGCAATTATCAGCAGACAATATTCACCAGGAGAATTGAAAAGCTATGAGCTTTCAACGAACTAGGCCACAAATTAGTGATCCTGGCCATGTATTTTAACGTTATGGGTTTCGCTATTGCAGTCTCGAATTTCGGTTGTGCTTCGCCTAAAAATGTCCACACAAAATACTCTTGCATAAGTGTGTATGCACCTTAAGCGCGCATTGTTGAACAACACTCCTATTCCGCAACAACGGTAAAGTTGCTCGTCAATTTGAATTGGAAATATTTTGCGCGCCAAATGTGGCGTCGAAACATTCCTGTCACTGTCACCGCGAGCAAATGGTCGTAGCGGTTTACGTCCGTTGGTCGTTTTCATCATTCAACAGCCAATTATTTAACACCATCACCATAGGCAGAGGGTGACAACACCAAAAAAAAAAACATTCCAAAAACAAAACACAAAAACACACAGTATCCGGAACTGGATGGGTGGCGAAAAAAGAGATGGAGTACGAAAAGCAGTGAAGGGAACAGATCGGCTATGGCAGATGGCAGGCAGGCAACGGCCTCAACGACGCCACACAAATAGTAGAAATCACGATTTTTCCATAGAAATGTTCAGTGGTTACAACATGAGTTTCATGATCGTACAAAAAGCGCTTGAATCAAATGAATGACAAATAAATAAAATAGGTAAAAAAAATAGCAAACAACAAACAGCAAACTAAGGGAAAGAACTCAGTGCATGCAGCAGGTAAGTGGGCGGCACGCGAACCACGTCAGCGGAGTATACGAATATATGCATACATACATTGTTGAAGAGGTGACGGTTGTGGACGAAAGCGATTAGAATAAATAAACAACTCACACTAGCTGACGGTTTGGAATTCTATGCGCGAATCTGAAGTCACTCAGTTGAAAAATTTGGCAAAATAAATTATTTACAATAAAAAGTGAGAGAACACTTATGGCAGATCATGGTGAATGCAGCGTTAAATGCAACGATTCCATGCGTATGTGCCCCGAAAAATATATATATTTTTCTCTAAAAACTCATAAAGCTTAAAAGTACGTACCAAAAAGTCCTCAGAAAACCTAAGAACAAAATAATTTGTTTTTCGGTAAAAATCTTCTTTTTGGCTTTCATCACCCGTTATTGTGAAGAAATAAAAAGCCATTTTTTCAAAATGCTTTTGCGCGAACATCTTTAATTGTTTTTTTTTTTTATTATTTTGAAGGATCCGTACAGCTGATCGGCCTTTTCTTTCTGATTCCTGCGCATACAGTGCCGGGCAAATAAATAGCGAATAGACATTTTAAGTAGTTTTGGCTATTCTTTGTTTGTTTTTTCCTTTTTTTTATTTTGAAGGTGCAGCTCACTAGCTAAGAAAAACCATATAAGTCCGAATTTCAAACTTTATAAAAACTTAAGAAAATTTCAATTTCGGATTTCATAAAAATTTCAAAACAGAATTTGTAGTAGGATAAATTCTAATATAAAAAAAACAAGTTTTAACTGCGAAAAATTATCTTTGATTTTTGGCAATTTTTTTGTTGACGGCTTCACACATCAACGGTAAGTCCTAGCTATATCAAGCTTGCACCTCGTTGTACAAAACTTTACCTAAAATTTTTTGATTGAAAACTGTCGAATTTTTATAAATCATGTACCAGGTTTGACATTTTGTCTTACACGGTGATTGTGAGCCATAATTTCATTTAAAATAATTATAAACATTAAATAAACAAAGGAAAAATAGCCAAACAAAAATTTCGCTCCTCTAACCTGTGCAAAGGGCTGTGGTCGTTGTGCTGGTTATGCAGTTACAGTTGCATGGCTATACTCCATCCCGACTCTTGCGTCCTCGATAAATGCAAATTGAAATGATTTCTACTGAAAATTCGTGTATATGTAAATATTCTATTTTATAAGTCCTCTGATTAAAATTGTAACCACAAGACTTGTATTGCAATTTTGAATATTTTTTATTAACTTTCAGTATAGAGCGCTTTTTTCGCTTATTATAAAAATCTAAACTGCTTTCTTTATATACTGGATGTGAAGAAACTTTAATAAAAAGTTTCGGTTGTCATAATTTGACCGCGACTGTGGATAGGATTACTGTCTTATTATCTTTGGTATTTCAACTTAGAACTTCGATATTTCGTTCACATAGTTCTGATATAAATCAACAAAAACGCTTAAGAGAATTTAGTAGTGAAAATTAGCTACGAAACTTAGTAGGGAAAAAGTTCATATGTTCTACGTGCTAAGTGGTTTTATGTGCGATTCTTAGTAAAATTTACATACGTTTTTCTCTGAGCATTTATTTTATAAAATCTCGGACCTTAACTCGCCTTACGCAGATTATCTCTCCAGCTACCGCACTTATTTCGTAACAATGCTCACAACCGCACCCACACCTGTATATACATACATATGTACGTATGTATAATTGTATGTACATGCGCCTAGACGCTTTAATGCGAGTAACAAAAGCGTGACCGATGCCATTAGTTAGTGTGCGTAGAAGCATTTCCGCGTTTGCCGACTGCCAAGCAACAACACGGCATACGATCAATACCTACTGAGTGGGTGGCATACAACGTCAATGGTGGGCCACTTTGCGCCACTCAGGTATTATAGAAAGCAAAGCTGATAAGCCATGGATGGCCCTCCAAGTAGTCATCGCAGTTTATCTATATATATATATAAGTATATATGCATCTTTGAATGTAGCACATCAGTACATATAGTATTGCTGCAGTGCCTTCAAAAGTTGATGATGCAACATTTCGCAACAACTGAGAGTGTATACAATACTTGCATATTTTATGAGTTTGTTGCAATGCTAACTGCCTCTTGGCTGTGGTTTCTTGCAACATGCAACATGCGTTTGCTGCGCATGAAAAATGACACGTTCAGGTCAATGTCATATTCGTGGTTTGTACTTTTCTTTTTGAGCACTGAAAACCCGGATGCTTACAAACACATTCGCATAAATATGTAATTCTTATATAAGGTGAGCTTCGCTCTGAACTCATTACTTTTTCATAGGCAACAACACTTTCTTCTCTGCCGCTTTGCTATGTACAATTGGATTTGCCTTTGGCTTGGTGGTGTTGTTCGACTTTGAAACAACGCGCATCATAACTCATAAAAGACATTGTGGGTGGGTGCCGAATTTCTATGACTTCTAAAGATTTTGTTACAATATATTTACTTATGAGCAAAACTCACATACTTCATACTTCGTTGTACGATGGCTGTAGAAAGTTGCAAGTTGTTGTGAGTTTTTATTGCTTTCGTGTTTTCGCATGTATGAGGAGTAATCCAAGAGTAATGAGAACTGTTATGTGAAACAACGTTAAACGTTTCGAGCCTCGGAACTGTTTCGTCAATGCCTTTTTATACCCGAGCGCACTTGTGCACAAGGGTTTTATAACTTTGTTCGCATAACGGTTGTTTGTAACAGCCAAAACGAATCAAGTTGGAATATGGTGATACAATTTGGCCATATTTGCGTCAGACGAAAGAGGGTTAAGAGGGTTGCCATCTGTTTGAAAAGTCAGATTTAATTTAAATATACACAAGTTAAATAAAGTATGGGTGTCAAAGAAAAAGTAATAAAACCCTTTATTTTGAACATAACCTAGGTTTGGAAGGGTTCCCACGTATTTCAGAATATAATTCAATTCCAATTATTTATTAAGTTAACTGACTTATTACGATATGGGTAACAATCAATATGTGAAGGTTGCCACCTGTTTAAAAAGTAAAATTCAACTTGGGTTAAGGTAATTAGATATTTAAAAATAATGATGTGAGAGAAAAGATCCTTAAGAAGGTTTCGGTTTGAAGGGGACTAAAGAAAAAAATAAAAATGTGAAAATCTCCTAACTGTTAAGCTACGTTTAAATATGTTTAGTTTTATTGAAATAAATTACTCCATATGTAATGCGAAAAAATTTTTATACACTCAGCGAAGTGGGTGGGGGAAAACTAGTGCATACATAAATATGCATAAATATGTACATAAGTACGTACTCATTATTCTCCCATACCAATGTATGTCCACTAGGGTGGTCCAAAATCTATGTGAAAAAGTAAAGTCGGAATTTTAAGGCCGGTACCCCTAGGAGTGTTCTATGCCGAAAAATATACCCTTATTTTTCTATTTCGAAATCAAAAAACTCAACTCAAGCTCAAAGCGCTCAAAGTTTTTCATGTATTTTATATAGGGGAAAAACAACTTTTCATAGAAATAGTCTAAAATTCTTCGAAATCAATATTTTTCGATCGGAAACCCTCTTTTCGCTTCAGGATACTCCCATTAATAATACCTAATTGTTTATTTAACGATTATTTCATAGCAACTATATTTTATAGGTCCGCCAAAAACCCCATAAAATGCAATGGGGGACCAATAAAAAACGTTAGTATTAAAAAATGGTTAAATAATCAATTGGGTATTATAATTGGAAGTCTTCTGAAGAGAGCTAGCATTTGCCAATCGAAAAATATTGATTTTTAAGAATTCTATACCTACGATTTATACGGAAAGTGTTTTTTATTACTTTGCGCGACCTCTAAACTTAAAGGGTAAACGTATTATATTTCCGACTTCAATTTTTTTTTTGCCACCCTAATGTTCATATGTACTTAACGTCCATATTCATGTCATGTCTTTTATTTTTTAGATTCCCCAAGATGTAAAAGTGTGATTTTTCGCATTTTGCATTTTTGAGTATCCACTTCACAACCAACTACGCTGTCACATTTGCATTTTAAGTTCTTTTTCTGCGCACACAAAACTGCTTTGCATTCATTGTTCAAAATGTAGAATTGTCTCGTTTGCCGGTAGACACATGCATACGTACATACATAAGTACGTACCTACTATTTGGAAATGCATACAAATATTTGTTGTGGCGATTCGTGCGCACATTGTTTTTCCATTGAAATTTCGCAAAAAGCTCCCTTCGCCAACCGTTTTGGCTTTAAGAACAAAAAAATCACAACAATTACATATTTATTTAAATTGGCGATTACACATACATACATACATACACATGCACATATACTCGCACATATGCACAAATGTATGCAAATTGATGAAAAATTTCAAACACGTTGGAAAATTAGCCGGTATATGCTATACAAAACGAAAGAGTTAAGCGAAGGCAAATATTTTGTGCTTAAATTGCCGCATTGTAGTCGAATAAATGGCGAATATTTATTTTGGACACATACAATGAAGTGTTGCAAAATTCGATTTCGTCGCTTGTTTGTCACGAACATGATTGGCATTTTTAAGTTGGGTAAGGATTGTGGCTGCTAGTTGGCTTACAAAAGTTGTTGGCATCGAATAACGAACGTAAATATTGCGAAGGCAAAAAAAGGCTTCAAGATTATCTTCGAGCAAAAATTGCAGAAAAAATTACATTTAAAAGTTGTATCCTGATCAGTAGTCAGTACTCTTTTAGTATCTTCATGCTCGAACAAAAGGCAACAGTTTATTCGAAATAAAAAAATAATAGACGTCAGTACTCGCATTCTCCTTTGCGACTGCTCACTGAGTTCCGGGCTGACTCTCTCTCAGTCAAAAGTCAAGGAATTCTATAATTCTGACTTTGGGAGATATAAGAGACTACTTTAAATAAATCTTTGCGTTCAAAATTTCGACTAAATACTTTTTTCGGAGGAAATCTAAACAGATCTCATTTAAAAGTAAAGACAACGATGTTGGGTTTACGGACAGCCAATTCATTAAGTCTCAATCGTATTTATTATTGTTTGCTCTTTTCTCCAAAACAGCTATAGGCCCTTGATAAAACAGGCCACTTTATCTGCCAATTTATCTATCAATTTTCCTCTACCTGTGATGACCTCTACACAATGCACCGTTGCTTTAATCAGTCACATTATCTGTCAAAAGACTAAACCCCGCCCAAGTTAGTATTTTTACAAATTGGGTAAAATGATCCGAGCGAAATATAAAATTCGTTGCTGTTCAATATTTAGACATAGAAACATCAAACTAAACGAAGCAGATGATGGAACAGCGTAACCACCCTATAATGGCAATTGACGAATACACATACCATAGTCGGACATGACCAGTGTGAGGCCATCATATATAGCTAACAGAAAAAAATGTGGAATAATCTGTGATAAGGGTTCTTGTCGGCGTCAACATGGAACAATATACAGTGGTGTAAGAAATAATAGAAACTTTATATTTTGATCAGCTTTGGCTATATTCGTTTGGTTTAATCGATGTTTCATATTTTTTATAAAAATCAAGCGCATTATATAAAAAGCACCATATAAATTCCCATTTCACACTTTGTACTAAAATTAAAAAAATTCAACAAATTTTACCAAAATCCCACAAAAATTTCAAATCAAATTAAAAATCAATGCGATTTTCGAGCATCTTGAAATTTGCACTTTAACCTACTAAAATTTAATGGGCTATAAAATTACGTACCTAAAATTTTTCTGAATAAAAACTTTAAATTTCTGGGGGATTTTGGTAAAATTTGTTTTTTGTACGAAGTTTGGAATGAGGATCTATATGGTGCTGGTTATGTAATGTGCTGGAGTTTTATAAAAAAAAAAATTAAATATAAACATTAAATAAACAAAAAAAAAATAGTCGAAACTGGTCAAAATTTCACTTAATAAAATTAGCTGACCACAAGTGTAAGTGCTAAAGGTACTAATTGACATAGTTCGTTTTGCAGAATAATATTTCATGTGTAAATTGCTCAGAATATTTTGAAACATAATAGGTGCTTTACTTACTGCAGCACCCCTTGAAGATAACATTCAAAAATAACACTAAAACATGACCAAAAATGAAAATATCATTTTCTGATTAGACACTCTTCAATCGTTGGTTCGATTTTGACGGTCGGAAAGTAGAGATGGAACTTTTACTCTTTTATAGGTAATTTCTTATTAAATAGCAAGTGAACCCTGTATTGAGTGCTGTACCTTTTCCTGTTACCCAAAGAGGCTACACACAATGAAGTGAAACAATTACGACAGGCCCTGTATGATGTCTTCCTGAAAGAATATTCCTTGGCAGTAGGACATCAGAACTTTTTGAATATTTGGACTGAAAGACTACTACCCAAAACAGAATATAACACCACTAAGAAAAGTTATATTATATTAGCACATACAGAGTGCCGATATCTGTTTAATATATACAGTTGTATAAGTCCTCAATCATGTCCACTAAGTTGTGCGCACACCAATGCTTGTGTTGCATTCAGATTGACATTTTTGGCTAACAGCAATTTATCGCCGGTGAAGCTAATGTGGTTGTTTTTGTAGTGACTGCAATATTTTGTTTGTCTTGGCAACAGTGCAAAGCTAACATTTGCATAGGCAAAGCAAATTATGCCGATCGCACCGCAGTGTTAGTGAATGTTTGCATTTTATTTACAAAATAAAAGAAAAAAAATACAAAAGAAAAATGGGAAATCTCACACTTTTTCGCCGATTTGCAACGCTTCGCTGAAACGTGCACTTCTATTTTGTATAGCTCGTTTAACTACCAACTTGGCTGTTGACTTAAACTTGGCAGGTCGGCCAACCGGCTGGTGTTGAGTAAAAGTTTTATTTGTTGTCACTGCAAATGTTGTATAAATATATTCAATCAAATCGTCAACAGCAGAAGCAACGGCATATTTTATGCTGGTTTGTTGCACGTAGTTTCTGTATTGTTGATTCCCGCTTCAACGCCATTTTGTTTGGCCATTAAATGCTAAAATGCGCCACATGCAAAAGGCGTGCGAAAAATGTGTGGCTCCCGCGGCAACACACATAGTATGTACATGTTTTAAGGTAATTCTGCTGGCTGCCGCGGATGTCATGCGCATTGCATAGTCTGCGATGTGGAAAATAGGTTTTCACTTATTTACATATTAGGTGACAAATTTTTTACATTTTCTATTCGCAAGCAACAAAACACTGCATCTGGTAGTGGTGTCACGGGAAAAGTAGCAACACCATTCACATTAAAGACAAGAAAAACAAAAAGCTTGTCAGCAGATCATAAATTACCATCAATTGTCTTACAGTAGTACTTTCCAAGAAAGTGTGCTTCCCAATTGGACTCAACATTCACTCAGCAAACACCTCAAAGATTCTCTGCATCTAATAGACGGCAAGTAACTGGCAGCGGCCATGTCCCTTTTCTGCAAAGAATCGGCGTGGAATACTGAAGTTGCCAATATGAGATAGATAGTGGAATTTGAATTTAAAAGAAAGGACGAAACTGATTTCGCCCAACTGAAGCGACCTCGCACTTTATATCACAGATGGCTGCACAGATGAACAACGGAACAGGAACTGCCGTCTTCTATCAGAAATTGTCTCCTCCTGGCTCTCCTCTTCCTCTCTGATCAGCAGCGCCATCTGCGATGAATACTTTCAGGCTGAAGCCTTTCTGTTCATCCGTAAGACACGATTCAGCCATCGTAGCCGCTGTATTTTAATACGTCGCACTATGCTTATATCGGTATAAAGCTCATACAGCTCGTCGTTCCATCGTCTGCGGAATTCGCCATCGCCAACGCGTAAAGGCCCGTAAATCTTCCGCAAGATCTTTCTCTCGAAAATTCCAGCAGCCGTCTCATGTGGCGTTTTCATTTTTGATGGTTCTGCACCATATACCAACACGGGCATGATGAGTGACTCATAGAGTGTGGTTTCCGTACGCCGAGAGAGGACTTTACTCCTGAGTTGCCTACTCAGTCCAAAGTAGCGCTGGTTGGCAAGAATGATTCTCCGTTGGATTTTAAAGCTGGCAATAATGTTGTGTTGATTCTGGTTTCTAAATAAAGGAAGCCGTCTACTTTTTCGAACTTATAAACATCCATAGAGGCGTGGATACCAAGACGCTTATGCTCTGACTGTTTGTGTGATGACATCTTTTTGTCCTCGTGCACCACCACAGCCACACGCTTTGCTTTTCCATTAAACTCCCAGAATGCAGATGAGACATAGTCCTTGTGTTTACCGACGATGTCGATGTCCTCGGCTATTTTACGCCCTTTTAAAGAATTGCGCTTGAACGGTCCATATCCGTCGCTATTATTATCTTATCCAATATCTGATTAAAGAAAACACACGAAATATAGTCATCTTGTCTGAAACCTCGTTTGGTATCAAACGGTTTCACACAGCCGTATTAATTTCGTGGAGATTCAGATATCGCGGCAGAGAGAAAATTTTTTTCGTGCTGTCTAAAGCGGCTTTAAAGTCCACAAATAGATGGTGAGTGTCGAACCTTTTCTCGTGGGCATTTTCCAATATTTGGCATATTGGGAATGCCCGAACTATTTATGGTGGACTTTTCAGGTCTAAAGCCACACTGATAAGGCCCAGATCCTACCCGACCAATTTCTAATTAAATAACTATGTGTGTTGTGTAAACACACATATTCTGGTCCTGTCCTTTCATTGGGAATGTAAATGACATGGTGTCGAAGACGGAAAGCCAGCTCCATCAAAACTTGCCTTCGTGTGTAGAGCAATATGACATTAAGGCGCTTGCGTCAGTAACGACTAGCTATATGTGACTACAAGACGGCCGATGATCCTTACAATATTTTCGATAGTATATAGTCAACTTTGAATGGGTGAGCTCTAGATAGTTTACCGCACTTCTGATAAAGCGTCTCAAATTTATGGCGGCGCTTCAGGAGAAAACTAGGGAGAACTCAATTTGAGGGTCTAGTGAGATTCGCAAGAAAAAAATATGGGCTTAGCAAAGGGCCTCCAAATAAATTCATTTACTCCCAGTGAACTGTTTAACTGGAGCTGCCTGTTTAACCAAACCTTACTACTTTTGTTCTATCTATTTTATTAGTGTGCTTTATTTTTGGACATGTATGTATGTATATACACATTTCTTCATGAGTTTCAAATTATTACAAAAACATATAAAAAAAATTGTTTCGTTACTAATAGGACAAGCTTATCAAATTGTCATCGCAGATGTTTGCCATAGATTTTTACAGCAGCGAAGAATAAAAATATAGAACTTGTTTTGCAGCAAAACCAAAAAAGTTTATGTTTACTTTATTTTGTGATTTATTTATATGTTTTTTTTTCGTAACACAATTATACACAGCTGTCGCTTTCCGTTGGCGATAGCCACTTCGCATGCGCATATACATACATAAGCATGTACATATGTAGATACATTCACCGAAATTACCTCACCTTACCGCACGCGTGGCATATTGGCTATACAGGTCCCACAACTCGCCACGGGGCACAACTGGGCGTATCTAGCAGCTGCTACACAGGCAAAACTGGGCCGTGGCCAGTCAACAGTCAGGCATTTGCCCAATCGTTTGTATATCGATTGAACTTGACCGCAAGTTCAAAGCTATTCAATGAATCGGATTTTTTTAATTATTGGGAATATGTCGCTATTGTTTGGTGCTGCCGTTCAACTGTCCATTCTACTAATTTCATTTGTTTGGTACTTTTCATTCTACAAGTAAATACACATGCAGGGATTAGAGCTTGTGAATTGCTAGTTTTTTTTTTGTTATTTTGTTATTTTGATATAACCTGCTTGCATGTAGGTACATAAATATGAAGCAATTACAGCAATGATTTGACATTTCAATTGTTCGTTGGTTGTTGGCTTCTTCCACTTTAGCTATACATATTCGTTGAAAAAGCATCTGGTAAGTGGCTTTTGTGAAGGTTTGTCTGTATGTAAGTGGTATATTTAGTCAATCAGGCAGTCTACGAATTTCCAAAGATTTTTTTTTTTTTAATTATTTCAAGCACCTTAAATGAACCAAATTTGCCTAAGACTTCAAATTTTTAAATTTGACTGGTCATAAATTCGTAATCCCGGAATTGCTTTCAGAAAACTCTTTTGTACGTATACTTATTTAACTTTTTCTAAAAATTTGCAATAATTGTATCCTAACTAAATAGAATGTTTTTTCATCGGAAGCCTAACCGCCCTATTTTCTGATGTGGTTTCAAAACAGGCTTGCACACCATAAGTTACGTAAAATGTGTGAAATATACCTGGTTATCACTGAAAAATCCTACTACTCCTTTATTTGAGTGGTGGTAAAAAAAATTTGTCATAGCCTACTTTTTCATCTAATTTATTTGGCGTATATTTATTCAGTTGCTTCTTAGCATCCTTTTATTAATTGGAATTTAATACCGACTTCACATTTTTATCGTCCCTTTTCTGATTTTCGCCTTCAGTTTGTTTCCGCAACACCCATTATATGCTGGAGCCAATTAGAAAGCATACAAATTCACCTACTGAGCGATGCAATCACTATCGTTTAATGATTTTATCAATATGCAACATCAAATAGGTGGAGTTGTGTTAATACATACGAGTAAATATGTATGCCTCCGACAACGTGTCACTGCAACAAGTGGCAGCAGTGTACTCATACGAGGTGTGACCAGTGGGTGGTGCAAACATAATACGTCTCTGGTGCAAATAATTGTAAAATTTCAAAAACTAACTTTGCCACACAGCTGTGAGGTACATGAGTTGCGAAACATACTATTGTAGCTGCATACATATTGCTGGCTGACCATTTAACTGCTCGTTGAATTTAGCTTATCAATATTGTTGTTGATTTGTTGTCATTGTTTGGCATTTAGTAAATGGATGTTGCTTTTAGTTAGCTTACACACATTTTCCTTCCCTTCTTCTGCGACACTCTGCTTGCCTATGCGCGTGCGTTCGTTCTCACCTGATAAATCTCCACCAGCCAACCAACCAACCAACCACCCATGTTGTGCAACATCTAAGGCCAAGCGCACAAAAGTCAGCGAAAACAAATTACGTCAAAATAAATTGCCAGCTGAAGAAAGAGGAGGTAAAACAAAACCACGAAGACAAAAACAACAGTTTCCCCGATATTGATGCAGAGGCAATGAGCGCTACAACGAAACAATTTACCGCTTTAGCGACGCAACCCACTGCCTGCAGCGTGGAATTCAACGATAGAAATAGCGCTGGCGGTATTGACGATTTTTTTTCGCATATTCCGCTGCAAAATTAATGACAACGCGGCAGTACCAGCAGCAGAATGCAGCCAAAGCAATTACATACGCAACTGAATAGACTCGGTTGGCAACACAGCTGCTTGCAGCGAAGTCCTCTTAACGACACCATGTAAAACCCCATCGATTGGACTGCAATGCATGTTGCCGTGGCGCTTAATTTTGTTTCATTTGTAACTGTTTCTATTACTATTTTTGCCAGCTAAGTGGCAGTTCCACCCGCCACCAGACATTTGCTTGCTTTTACTAATTTGGCCTTCAGCTTCGACATTGCTGCACGCCCTCACCCATTTCATTGCCTTTTCCTTACATCTCCCGTATGACATACTCAGCGTACATAACCATATGTACATAGCTGGGTATTGTGTGAGACATTGGTTTTCTTTTTCGTTTTGTTTGTTGTTGCTATCCGCCATATTATCATTGTGCCATAAATCATAGCATAGAGGTCGTTGGCGAGAGCAAAATATTGGCAACAACACTTGTAGCGAGAAAACAACGTAAACACAGTGGAATACCGATACCTCGTAAGCCCGATAAGAAGCACACAAATCGTTATAAGTCACAACAAGGTTCAGTCCCTTGCAGTAATTCTTACAAAATATACGCAATTTGGTGCTGCAGGTAAATAAAACAGAAAATTAGTTTACTTCTATTTTGCCAAAATTGTTAATGTCCATTCAATTTATTAGGCATTCTATGCATGCAAAAGGATGCTGGGATCTATCGGTCAAGAATAAAGCGTCAAGAATTGCCGCCAGGCTCTATGCTACAAGGAAGTTCGTGTGCAGGTCCCACGGACACAGTAGTACGGCGTCAACCTTACTCGGACGGATTGGCGACATAATGGCGGATTTGCACTTTGGGACCAACATTGAATCCACTATAGAAGCTGCGGGCTGGCGTGAGGGCATGAGGAGTACTGACTCGGTGTCAGGTCGAAGATGGAGAAAGATGCAGAAGCGGTAGTAGTCTGTGCGTAGCTCGGTCTCAACGAATCGCATAAACTGGCGAACTAATGTAGCACTTTCCAGACGGAAGTATTGGCCTTAAGGAGAGCGGCAGAGCTACTATCACATATGCATACCTGCTACATACTGGTACTGGCATACATCTTTACGGGGTTCAGGGCCACACCGCCGTCGCGGGCAACGAGGAGGCCGACAGACTTGCCAAAAAGGGCGCCGTGTCGGAAACTATGCTATTAGAGGAGGTGCCGATTTCCCTCCAGGCTATTAAACGGGAGTTCGAGCTGTACATGATCCGGAAGGCGTAGAAGGCGTTGATGAAAATGCAAGCTTAATTAATTTTGTGTATATGTTGAATACAATCGACTAATCAAACAGGTGGCAACCTTCTTTAAAAGTAATTTTAAACTGAAAAACGTATTTCAATTTACTGACGAATCAAGTTGGACTGGGTTTTCCAACACGTGGCAACTCTCCAACACTCGGTTTAGAAATAAATTCTTTCAAACTTAATCCGATTGTTACCCCTATTTTAGTAATTTATTTACATTATTCAATTATTTGAATTTAGCTTCTTCAAAAGGTGGCAACTCTCCTCAAATAACTCACAAAAATTTCAAAATTTTAATCTAAATCTTTTGTTCAACTAAATTGTTCATTCATCAGTTGAATTTGATTTTTGAAACACGCGGCAAACCTTCTAAAATGAAGCATTTTCAAACCCATTTCGAATGATGCCCATCTTTTAGTAATTCATTCAACTTATTAAACAATTTGAATTTATCCTTTACAAACGGTGGCAACCCCCTTCAAACACTTCAAAAAAATGTTCTAACTGATCCTTATTTTCTTAAGCAGCTCGAACAGGCCTTGACGATTAGTTTGTCTTTTAAAGAAACTTGCGATTTTACTGCACCTTTCAAAAACATTTACATATTTCGTCTTCATCCCACTATTCCGTTATGTAATTTATCACCAGTATTTTTCTGCCAAAATTGATAAATAGATAATTTGTTATATCAACGAATAAGTGGCGTTTTAATTATGATTCTATGGTGTTAGTCGCTGCCATTCATCTTCAAATCCAAGAAATCAAATTGCAAGCCAAATGTCCAAACTGAGTGATTAATAATTTTGCGATAGATAAATTGCACAAATTTAATTTTGTCAATGACAAATGAAAACCACACCACATCACACTTTATATGCTGCCGAATATTTCAGCACAGCCATGTAAATGGAGACAAATTCAAAGACACTCAATCAGGAATGAAATATGCAATCCATAGAATGTTTTCTGCATTGTAAAACGAAGCAGCGGAACGAAGGGAAATAGAAGTAGAAGTTAGTAGGTAGGTTGTTTGGGCATAATTGTGTTGGTGAGTCCTCAGATTAGTCAACGGTAGAGTGTTAGGGTTACCAGCTGTAATTCAGGGCTCATTAAAAATTGCGAATTTTTTGCAATTTTTCGGGTTTTTCTGTTTTTTCGCAATTTACTCGGAATTTTTGAGGCTTTACGAGTCAAACGGACTTCAGTTTCGAATTCAGGTAGTCAAAATACAGGGCGGTAGGTGGGTCTGGTTCTTTTTTTGTGGCAGTTCCTCTGCTTTAGCTTCGGTAAGTACCAATGGAGGGTCTAACCTTTTAAATAGCTTTACCTAAACACATACCTTCATTTCTTACTTTTATTTTGAGTGGTTATCGTGCTGCAACACCTCAAGTTAAGCAACAAAAGTAAAATACTTAAGTAATTTCTACACCCGCAGTAGAAGCGCTTGCCAAATCGTGAATGAACGAGTTTATTAAGGTCGCTTGTTACTATCATCTAAATCCTTATCTATAACCCATTAGCCAGCCACCTTCGCCATAAAAAAATGGTTTCGAGAAAAAATTTATCTTTTTTTTTTAATTAACCAATTCAGGTGAATTTCAGCCACCTGACAACCCTAGGCGTTAAGATGTATAATTCCCTGGCAAGAGATTCTAAAATGTATTGCCGTCTTAACTCAACCTGGAATAGGAGACAGTGCCAAACCAACTACAAGCATTCCAACAATCTATCAACCGTACACACTGACATTCATATAAATCTACTTACGCACATAAAAACGTACATACATACCTTGGCATGCATGTTGGTGTTGCACAACGCCGCACAACCACTTTCCACGCAGTCAATAATCACTCCAACTTTAATTTGAAGATTTTGACAAGCCGACTAGCTGGGATTGTACAAGAAGGCAACTTAAAAGTGGGGCGCGAATGTGAACGAAGACTGTGCAATGTTGCCAGGCATCCTTAAAAAACGAAGCCTAAATACGATGACTGGCTACTCAGTTGAATGGATAGACGGATGACGACTGACATAAGGCATACTAGACGCCTGAAGAGTATCATCGAGTGGATCTATAGATATGACATTGGCAACAACACAGCAAATGCATAAGCTGGTGTTCTTCGCACGTGAAGATGAATACATAGCTGGGCGACTGGGTTAGACAGCAGAAGAAAACGCAAGTCGAGCGAAGAAACTAATGGACTAATACCATTTAGAAGAAAAGAAACGCGGATACATTACATACATATACATACATCATATATACCGGCAATATGAACATCTATGACAGCAGTGACACCGGCAACAACCACCAACCAATGTTGCAGCAACAAGTCGCAATTCCACTGCAAAACAACGTCTAGCTACAGCATTTAACCCACCATTTAACCAAG